>NW_015558607.1:3761-34978 GCF_001515605.1 Sinocyclocheilus anshuiensis | reverse complement strand
TATATATACACACACATATATCTGTGTATATATATATATATATATATATATATATATATTTTTTTTTTTTTTTTATTATTAAATGTTAATTATATATACAAAATATTTAAAATGATGGCTTTCATTATCATTACATTTAGAGTTAAAAAGATATGCCATACTTAAGCTATCTTGATTCTACATTAATTTATTTTCATGTTAGGGGGTTAAACAGTTATAAATATTTCAGTGCAGTCTTAAGAGCTGAAATTAAATATTTACACACCTTTCCGTGTCATAGAAGTCCATGGCCTTCTTAACTTTGTTGTATGCAGCAACTCTGAAGGGAATAATCTCTAGAGAGGTGAGGCCTGGTGCCATGGTCAGCACTTTTCCACCGTGTGTGGGCTCGTACAGGTCCTTCTTTGTCTCCGGATGGGGCAAACCTGCTGGATCTCGTCCTACAATGTAAAAGTTGGCCCCTGCGATCATCCTGGCCCGACAATGCCACTGTACCTATAAGGAAATCATTTTTTTGTCCAATTCAGAATTGGTTTGACTCAATTATTTGTACTAAAAAAGGTCTAAAATGGCTGCAGAAACTAAGGTCATTCTGTTTATTAAAGTGCCTCTTTTTTTCCCCCCCAGAGTAACATGTTCAACAAAAGTCTGACCTCTGTAGGCCCAGCATACATCATGGGTGAGGGGAAAATGGCCACAATGGTGTTCTCTGGATCCAGCACTCCTTCGTCCAGCACAGCAGCATGCTGCTTCATGCGCCAGTCCAGCGGTACATCGTCCTCTTTGGTCCAGCCACCCAGAGGGTGCAGCAGCAGCACAGGCTTTTTGTAGCCCCGCTCCAGCAGACGACGCTTAGTGTCCTGCATCAGGAGCGCATGGCCGTTGTGCACAGGATTACGCAACTGGAATGCAAAAATGGCATCTGCAAGGGAAAGACACAATTGAGGAGGGTTTTGTCACACTAGCAGGTACTCATGGGAATGAATTTGTATATAAAAAAAAGTTTAGGTTTAGGGGTGGTGTTAAATTTGCTACAGCATCATTATAATGTATTCCATCATAATAAGAGTATTCTTTACATAGTAATTGTCATTTTTTCATATGAAACTACTACATGTTTCACTTTTACCTGCTCTCATTTCTTTAAATTTCTGTCTTAGCTCCCGTGGAGTGAGACGGTACTGGTCAAGGCCATCATTCCACCTAATTCTCTCAAACACCTCCAGATCTCCACCGGCCAGCCAATCACCACTCTCCATTACCATCTGTACGTAGCATAAAAGGTGGCATTTCATTGGCTGATTGTATTAGCAAGTATAACATACAACTGTTATAAAAGCAATGACTTTGACAGACATGCGTCTTCTCACCTTGATGTAAGGATGTTGGGGGCATGTTGTCCCCCACTGCCTGGCACATCTCTCTTCTTTACGATGCTCATAAAACTCAGGGTTGCGCATGATTGCCACCTTTTGACCTTTGAACTCCAGGACAAAAGCAGCACAACCGTCCAGCCTCTTTTTGTCATCCTTGGATATGGGCAGCACAATGGGAACAGACATGTTGATGACCCCCCCTAAACATACAATATTATTCATTACTATTATTAATATTATTGCATGTTATGTTTGATATTATTACATTAACTCAATCTGCTAATTGAATACATATAAATGAAAGTTACTGATTATAATATAACTGATTATTACAGTGTTATTATTAAATTAATATTTAATAATATATACACTACCGTTCAAAGGTTTAGAATTGGTAAGGTTTTTTAATGTTTTTGAAAGCAGTCTCTTATGCTCACCAAGGCTACATTTATTTGATCAAAAATACAATATAAACAGTAATATTGTAAAATATTATTACAATTTAAAATAACTATTTAGATATATTATAAAATCTAATTTATATATAAATTATAAATTGTGGTAAAGCTCATAAATCTGGATGGTAAAGCTGAATTTTCAGCAGTCATTACTCTTCAGTCTTCAGTGTCACATGATCCTTCAGAAATCATTCTATGCTGATATGTTAATTTGGTGCTAAAGAAACATTTCTTATTATTATCAATGTTGAAAACAGCTGTGCTGCTTAAAGGGATAGTTCACCCAAAAATTCTGTCATTAATTACTCACCCTCATGTCGTTTCAAACCCGTAAGACCTTCGTTCATCTTTGGGTTAGTTCACCCAAAAATGAAAATTCTGTCATTAATTACTCACCCTCATGTCGTTTCAAACCCGTAAGACCTTCGTTCATCTTCGGAACACAAATTAAGATATTTTTGATGGAATCTGAGAGCTGTCTGACCCTGCATAGACAGCAACGCAACTGAAATGTTCCCAAGTCCAGAAACGCAGCAAGGAGATCGGTAAAATAATCCATGTGACATCAGGGGTTCAACCGTAATTTTACGAAGCTACGAGAATACTTTGTGCGCAAAAGAAAAAAAAACAACGACTTTATTCAACAATTCGTCTCGTCCGCGTCACCCTGGTGCCATTTTGGAGAATATCAGCTGGACGTAAACAGCGTATGCTGTTCTGTGTCAGCTGCGTCACACGGATACGCTGTTTTCATTCAGATCAAATCACAACAACGTAGGAAACAGATCCGCATGATGCAGCTGTCACATGGATTATTTTATACCTGGACTTGGGAACATTTCAGTTGCATTGCTGTCTATGCAGGGTCAGACAGCTCTCAGATTCACCATCAAAAATATCTTAATTTGTGTTCCAAAGATGAACGAAGGTCTTACGGGTTTAGAACGACATGAGGGTGAATAATTCATGACTCATGAGAATTTTCATTTTTGGGTGAACTATCTCTTTAATATTTTTATGATCAGGATTCTTTGATGAATAGAAAGCTCAAAAGAACAGCGTTTATTTGGAATAAAAATATTTTGTAACACTATAAATGTCTTTAATGTCATTTTTGATCACTTTGATCAGTCCTTATTGAATAAACGTATCAATTGCATTTTGAGGAAAAAAACTTTTGAACAAAAAACATTTACAAAAAAATAGAAAAGCAAAAAATAGAACATTTTAACATAAATTTAATATTTGATAGTATAAACCTCATTATTTTTCTTAACTTTGTTAACTCTGAAATTACATGGAGAAACTATCAAAAAATGCCCTGCAAAAAAAACACACATTTTTGAGGGTGATGTCTCTGTCAGTGGGTTTAGCAGTTTAGAAATGTGTTTACCATCAAGCAAAGTTCCAAAGTGCAAGACTTGCAGGAATTCCCTCTCCCTCATGAATCCCCTCAGTGGAGTCGCCCAGCCCTCCGCTAGAACCTGTACCCACTGCAAATCCAGCTACAGGACCAGAGAGAAACACACAAACAGAACTTCAGTTTTATTTCACGATAAGAGCGATAGTTTGCCACAAAATACCAACAGGAGCGCACAGCCATTGTGCACAGGATAACACAACTGGAATGCAAAAATGGCATCTGCAGGGAAAAGAGTTGTCACACTAGCAGGGACTTATGGGAAAGAACTTGTGTAAAAAAAAGTGTAGGTTTAGGGGTAGTGTTAAATTTGCTACAGCATCATTATAGTGTGTTCCATCATAATAAGTTCACCATAAAATAACAGCATTTTTTTCTAAAGTAGTTCTTTTAGTTAAATTATGCAATAGATTTCCATTTCCAAAACCAGGTTACAGTGAAAAGCTTTCAGTTAACTGAACTGTGATGAAAAGCCTGTGGTGTAACATGCAGGGCGGTTGATTCACACAGCAGGGTATGTGGGAGTTTGTGAAGGGTTGCATTACCTCTGTGATAGTTAAAGTGGGGAGTATATTGGCATCACTCAGCACCAGGTCCAGCTTGTTTTCAGGAACAAAGAGCTCATTCACTTCTTCTGTCACACCAGTGGGCACAATATCCTGGGATAACGAATCATCTGGTCAGTGATTTTTCAACATCTCTCAACTGAAAATTGACAGTCTGTGTGCTGCTGGCACAAAGAAAGGGACAACTGGCCAAACACAAGGATCCATTTGATGACCAGAAATGAAAGAATGACCCACCTGTTCCTTCAAGAGATCCACTAGCTGCTGAATGCAGTCATTGACAGTGAGCTCTCCAGTCTTCAACACAAGCTCAGGGGCTTCAGGCTTCTCATAGTCCGAGTCTATTCCCGTAAAACCTACATGGTAAAAAAAAGAAAAAAGTACTGTAGTTAAAACATTTTCTAGATACATTCATGTGAATGACATTATTGGCAAATTACATTATTCTCTGCATTCTTATGTCCAAAATAAGTCAAGTGTTTAATGTTTTTAATGTTATCTATTTTCTCCTATCCATGATAAACATGATGGGACATCTATAAGCAATGCATTTATAGATTTTCCCAAAACATACCTTTAATCTCTCCAGCACGGGCCTTTTTATAAAGTCCTTTGACATCTCTGCTCTCACACACCTCCAGTGGGGCATTTACAAACACCTCAAAGAACGGCAGACCCGCGCTCTCAAGGATCTTCCTGGCGTCATTTCGATCCTGTTGTGAGCACATGTAAAATCCTCCTCTTAATCAATCCTGATTTAGAAATTGTTGGAAAATATCATGTAATATAGGAACCTCTGATGTCATTAAATATCACAGCACCTTTGTAAATGGAGAAATGAAACTAGTGATGCAAACCAGTCCAGCATCAGCAAACAGTTTGGCCACCTCAGCAACACGTCTAATGTTCTCTTCTCTGTCTGTGGCCGTGAAGCCCAAGTTCTTATTTAGGCCATGTCGAATATTGTCACCATCGAGCGAATAGCAAGGAATGGCATGCGAAACTAGATATTCCTCTAGAGCAAATCCAATTGTAGTCTTTCCAGCACCAGACAGCCCTGTAGAAAAAAGAAACACTGAACTAAAATTCACTTTTATTGTATGGAAAAAAGGTGTGATATTTTATGTGAATGGTGACTCTGTATGCATGGAGACTGTCATTCTGCCTAACATCTCCTCCTCTGTTTCACAGAACAAAGGAAGTCACTCAGGTCTGAACATGAGGGTGAATAACTGATGACTGAATTTTCATTTAGGAGTGAGCTTTCCTTAATAATTTGTTCGATCTAAATTTCTCCTGAAAGTTTTACAGGAGAAATTCCCACCTGTCAGCCAGACAGTACATCCACGAAATCCACCTCTGGTCCCAACCACCTGGCCACGCTTGCTTCTGCTCACATGGTGAGCCTGGTACACAACATTGGTTGCTCTCTGCAGATCCTACGTAGAAAACAAAAAGTAGATATACATGATAGAAAAGTAAGCATGAGAACAATTTGCAAGTTGTGCAGTCAGTGCCTAAATCATCTGATTTTGACATTGTGTTTCTATATGGACAATGGGTCTGATTCACAAAAGTGTTTGAAGGGATCCTTCACCCAAAAATGCTAATTCTGTCATCATTTACTTAACCCCCTCCCCCGTCATTACAAATCTAAAATAATATAATTTTTGTCCATACAATGAAAGTCAATCCAGTTCCACAGAAGTAAGAAAGTCATACAGGTTTGAAACATGAGGGTAAGTAAATGATGACAGAATGTTAATTTTTAGGTGAACTGTCCCTTTAATTTCAACTTCATGAAAAAGTAATATTAGCATCCCAGAACAACATTTGACTGAAGTGTAAGAAAGGCATCTTTCGAAAGAGCACAAATACACATGTTTTTTCTTCTGAACAGTTTCATTCACACAGTTATGTTCTTGTGGATTATATTCTAGTGTATATGACTCGGTCATCAGGACTGAGGAGGGAGCAGCTCCTGAAAGAAACAAGGCCATTCATGCAGGCCCATGGAGAGTTGGCCAGCTGGAGCAGAGCCATCTCTCTCTCTCTCTCTCTCTCTCTCTCTGCACCAAGGCTCTTTGGATACACAAGAAATCCCAGTTTGATGTAAGTAACCCTGGGGTTTGTTAATTCCCACTGGTACACAGTGTCTCTTTGACTGAGGATATGCAAAATCTGGCTTTATAAGGAACTGAGTTACAAATAACATTAATCTTACATGGGATTTGTTTTATATGGTTATATTGCGGATCACAATGACATGCATGTTATGGTTCTGGCATGTAAAAAAAAAAAAACAGAGTTATTCTAGCATAAGGAGATGAGTGAGTTTAATTTATACTAAACAAAGCATGAAACGAAGTTAAGTCATTTGCCAAATCTAGACAAGGTGATGAAAAGGATAAGCCTGAATCATAACATCCTGCCACATCATCACAAATTTACATTTTCAATACGCGTTCTGCCGAAAACAAACACTTGTGTTATTTTAAGGGGCTGCCACTCCATATTCATCCAGTAGTTCCGTAAATTATACGGATGATTAACTCGAGCAACTCTTACTTTGTGTGAATGTAGCGCCTTTTAAAATAAACGTTTTGGTTTTTTAAATTATTATTATTGCATGATCTAAAAACAAAGGCAGTAGTACTAATACAAAAGATTTCTGCTATGTTTTATAGTCTGTACATTTCGTAGTTCCTATCGATGCAACTTTTAAAAGTTCCGCGAGAAAGAAACAAAAGCAAGAAAAAAAGCCGGACATCTGCAAACGTACCGTTCTTAGTTTTTTCATCCCAGACATGATGCCACAAAGCGAACACGCTGGCCGAGGCTTTCTAAAGACGTGACCCTTCCGAAACTAACACTGAGTAAAAGTAAAGTTAAGTTAGTGGAAGCCAGTATTGGACACGTAGCACTCAGCGCTCTTCCTGAAATCCTCCCACCATCAGATCAGCGTGCGCTGCTCACGTCACAATCACGACTGCACACTGATTCAGTTACTCAGCATGTCTCTCGCAGTCACAGCAGCGTAATACAAAACGGAAGCATTAAGATACATATATGAAGAAAAAACATTAGTGAATTATCATAGCCGCTATCTCTTTTGGTATCTTTTTGATTCCATAACAGGAGTTCAGGGCTGAACCGGGGTTAAACTTCGGCCCTGGACGAATCTAGCCCATAAATAAAACAGGACAGAAACAAATAATGATAAATATTACTGAATTCGCGGCAAATGCAACAAACGTAATAATGCATTATAAACGCACTTGACAGTCAACCACTGATTTTGAGCTAGAACGCAGAAAAGTTAGGCTACTGCTATTAAATTCCGTCATCATTTCATCACTCTCATGTCGTTCCAAACCTGTATGACTTACTTTCTTCAGAGGAACACAAATAAGATATTTTGTAGAATGTTACCAAACCATTTTGTAACCAAATGTTGTTACCTTGATTTCTACTGTATGGACAAAAAAATCTTGAATTTCTCAAATTATCTTCTTTTACGTTCCACAGAAGAAAGACATTTATACAGGTTTGGAATTATATGATGGTGAGTAAATGATGATAGTTTTCATTTTTGGGTGAACTATCCCTTTAAGAACTTTAACATTTGTAAATAGTTAACACCTAATTTAAGACACTGATATGTATCTTTAATCAGGCTCTTATTGAATAACATTTTACTTCAAATAAATTTAATTAGAATAAACATTTAAAGAGAAAGAAGCTATTAAAGCTATTCTGTTATCCTTTGCCCTAATAGGATTTACTATAGTTCTTGCATAGAATCCAGATTTTAACTGACTAGTATTAGTAAGATTGTGGTCACAGGAAGTAAAACTGTAAAGTAAACCAACCCCCAAACACCATAGGCTATTTGTACAGTGTTAATAACTGCAAGTTAAATTACTATGGTGCTGAATAGACAAGCTTGTAATTATGGCGTTTTCCAATTCACCTCGTCATGCAGTTTACATTGTCGTGGCTGTCTTCAGCCAGCATCACTACAGAACCATTAATGTTCTCATATCACACGACTGTATAACACAATTCTGTGTCACATCTGAATGGATCTAGCGATTTGCGCTGTTTATCACTTTACATGGTGGCGGTGGCGGAGGTGGATGATCGGGTAGCGCCGCTTCACACTTTTGGAATAGGCTATTTGCTTTTTGCAGTTTCGCATGCGGTGTAATTTAAAAACAGCGCCTAATAATATGGTTGAGGTCTCCCTCGCTTCCAAGCCCCTCCAAAGACTTCATAGAGCCTCATGATTATCCAGAAGAAAAAAAAAAAAAAAATCCTTTGTTCCACACTGTGTGGCAATTAGTTCCCTAATGCAAATGCTTCTATGTGGCATATCTGTAATTGAAACTGTAAGTGAAAATTTGCAATATCAACCTCAATTTCAGAATGTCTCAGTAGCTACTTGGTTTGTCCCTCTTTCGCTTTAATGACAGCAGCACTGGAGCAGCATGGACTCTACTAGTTTGTGTCAAATCTGCTAATCATGTTAAACCTTTATTTTTTTTTACATTTATTTGTATTTTTTATTTTCAGTTCCATGTTTTGAATTCCATGGCCCAGTTAAAAAAAAAATGTTTAAACTGGATCAGAACGATCCGGGTTTGGAAATCCCATGTTTTGCTATTGAGGATCAGGTAATTCATTTTACCATCCATCCATCTCTTTTTTTTGGCGCGGGTTTGAGTCCAGATTAACATTACATCACTCAGATCCATATACAAAATGTCCCAGATTGCCAAATCTGGATTACCAGTGCTATAAATGGAATCACAATGTAGGCTACTAGCTATAAAAGATGAACTACAGTAGCTGTTTCCTCCAGCAAAAATGAAACCGCATTACTTTATGAAACGATCACGTTGCCATTTTCATTTGGAAATGTAACTTTCAATATAATACATATTACAGTACATGTGTAAAGAGGTTTGCATACTTGAGCTAAAGAAAGAGGGTTGTACTAGAAAAGCAAACAGTAAAATTTTGTGTTTGTAACTACAGTAAACAGGTGTGTGTGTGTGTGTGTGTGTGAGAGAGAGATCAGGAAGGCTTATTCAGTACTAAAATGTTATACCTATCAAACACTGAGGTTCACCTGTTTGGGTAACGCCAGCCAATCATACTGGGTCTATACCTCACTCTGCTACACTATCTAAGCAATACAGTGGAATACTGCAATAAATTTAGTAAACCATCCCTATTAGTCAAACATTTTTTTTATTTATATATTTATTTATTTTTTTATTATTACCCTCATTGGGGGCTGAGCCCCCCTAAAATGAAAATCATAGAATCGCCCCTGCTCACGCGTAAAACAGGTCCAAATCAAACAGTCGCGCGATCTTTTTCACATTTTTGGTGGTTGTGCGTCACGTGACGTATAACAGACACCATATGAATGGCACGGCAATCTGGAGAGGGGGCAGCTACCAGCGATCTGTTTACAAACAAAATATCATCTAATAGATGTGGGTTCACGTCCTCGTACCTGCCTTTTGTCCCAAAGTAATGCGCTACCGACGGCATCGTTGGCCTGGCAAGGTTAGAGAACGACAAACCAACCATAACGCTTAAAGAAGTGATAAGAAATTCACGAGGAAGTAAGTTGTTTTCATTTCTGGATGACCCATACCTGGGGGGTGTTCCAAAAAGCAGGTAATGTGACATACCCGGGTATGTTTGAGGATAAGCGAGCGGATAACCTCAACACTATGACAAGGTAATGTTTAATTTATTATATTATATATATTTATTTATTACATTTTATATTATCATCTCACACATGGATCAGCATTTTCAAAAAGATCCAAGATTCAAAAAACGTTATTAATCCCAGAGGGAAATTGCTTTCCATGTTACAATTGCTCTCAAGAAAGAAAGAAATAAATGAATGAAAGAAAGAAAAAGATTATAAATAGGCAGTAATAATAATAATAAATTGCATTGCACAAGAAAAGTCCCTTATTGCATATGAAATTAACATGTATTGCACATGCATTACTCAAAAATGTCCCAGCACTTATACAGCCTAATGGCCACAGGGATAAAGGATCTTCTGAAGCGCTCAGTGGAACATTTGGCAGTAATCAGTCTCTGGCTGAATGTGCTCCTCTGGTCGACCAAGTTCCTTTGTTTTCCTGACAATGAGCTGTAGGTGGTTTAGCTCACACCAGGTAACAAAGTTGTCCACTACCGTCTGATACTCTGAGGTGTCACCACCCTGAATACATCCTACAACCACAGAGTCATCAGAGAACTTCTGAAGATGGCAGAATTCGGAGTTGTAACTAAAATCAGATGTATACAGGGTGAAGAGGAAGGGAGAAAGAACTGTCCCCTGAAGAGCACCGGTGCTGCAGATCACAGTGTCGGACACACAGTTCTGTATGCGGACGTACTGGGGGCGGCCAGTGAGGTAGTCCATAATCCAAGAGACCAGAGGAGTGTTCACCTGCGTGTTCTTCAACTTCTCCTCCTGTAGGGTGGGCCTGATGGTGTTAAAGGCACTAGAGAAGTAAAAAAAACATAAACCTCACAGAGCTCCTCGCTTTCTCTAGGTGAGTATAGGTTCGATGGAGCAGGTGGACGATGGCATCATCCACTCCAAGTTGAGGCTGTAACAATTTTGAATTGTTTTTGAAACAATTTTGAATTGTTGAATTGTCAATTTTGAAACAAAGTTGAATTGTAACATGGAAAGCAATTTCCCTCTGGGATTAATAAAGTTTTTTGAATCTTTGAATCTTGAATTTTCTATAATGTCTAAATTCTAAATCAAAATACATATCTGATATGACTTAATATATAATTAGCATCAAACAAACAATATAATTCATATTCTCGAGGATTAAAGACTAAATGGAAAAAAAATAAAAATGATTGCACAACCATCAGAACATACTCTGAGTTGAATGAACTAACTCCCAGACGAGTTTTTGGAACCACATACCTCGAGTAAGCAAGGTTTGGGGTTAATCAACCGAAATTTCAGGGTTTAGCTGACAGTAAATTAACCATGCTTTCTGGAATACACCCCTGTTCCACCTAAAATACCCGTAGCTTTGGTCACCTGTACGTTACGTTCATTCAATCACGGTTGCCAGGTCTGTGTAACAAAAGCAGCCCAATTGCTACTCAAAAAAGGGCTAAGTTAACCACGGCCAAAAAAACTAGCACAATCGCTTCGGTCTTGGCAACACTGCATGTCATTCTTGAGACATGGGACAAAACAGGTCCAGCAAGGGTAACTGCTATTAGGTTTAAAAATAAAAAATATTTTCAATGTTAAATGTCATGAGGGATTAATAATAGAATGTATTTAACACAATTATCACCTTCAATTTAATTTTCTCATTATTATACCAAATCTATGTTTCTTAATGTCCTCTCACTACATCTAAAACAGTGTGTCCACAGAGAAGGGTTCAATCATTCATATGCAATAAAATAGATAAAAATGTTTTTTTTTTAATGATGAAAAAGAGCTTGTTTGATCAAAAGCAACACTTAATAATATCTCCTATCAAAGCAAGGTTGTTTTTTAATGACACATGCATGTTTAATAAGATTTTAAAGTTGCGTCCCCACTTTTTGTCAACACCGTCAGACATTCAATAAAATGTAATAAAATCAGGGAATATCAGGGGCAGCTGTCACTCTAAAGGACCCCCTTGTCACAGTCCACCTCTGCAGAGTACATCAGTGTCAGACAGGCTCTGCTAAGTTTTATAGTTTTAGAATATTTTAAATCCTAATGTTAATATTTCCTGTGTCACAGCCATGATATGTCAACACCATCTTCCAATTTCTGAGGAAATTATTTGAAATATTTAGATAATTTTATTCTCCTGAAGCACGTTCCATTAGCATCTAGCATCAACAGAAAAAAATAAAATGGCTACTACATGAACTCCATTGGTTTTGTGAAAGAAATGCCAAATTTGTCAACACCGTCAGATGTCACCACCATAAGATTTTGTGTTCCAATGATATATCAAAATACTTAAATGTGACTCTTGATTAAAAGCTTTATAAATAATAACATACTCACTGTTTGTTTTAATACAGTAATTGACTGATTCAATGTATTTGATAGTTAAAATGACTACAAATTCAGGTTTTCGTCACCTCCGTCAGATGTGTCAACTCCGTCAGTTCTGTCACCTCTGTCAGTTGAATATTTTGATAATATTTCATTATGATATTTTATATTTGTTGTGGAATTATTGGTCACATGTGAAAGTGTAATCTGTCTGCTAACACCAGAATGTGTTTTGAAATGTTAAAAACATCTTGAATGCTGTTAAAGATAAAGCTGAAATTATATTACACAGTCCAAGTAGTTAGAATACATTTGATGGAAAAAACAAAGGATTTGATGTTCAGAACGATTAACTACAGTAATTAAGCCATGCGTATTACCCCCGACTTTAAAAAAAAATGTCATTCTGAAAATATAATTATATTTTTCTTAAATAACACGTACTCCCTATCTACAGGCCTTACTATTCTCATATGATATATAACTGATGTTCTACAAAACAGCAAGCTTTAAAACACTTTTTGTCTTACTGCTGAAAAGACCACTTACTGTGAAATCCGTTTTCTCTCAGGTAGGGTGAGAGTGGGGACGGTTGCAACAAGTTGCAGCATGGCTTATTTCTTAAATCAGGAAAGAGCTACAGTGATGATATTCATATTGCACACATGCTTAGTTAGCCCCTCATCCTTCCTGGAAGAAATCAGCCACATGTGACCATTCTTTCTACAAAAATCATTTTAATGGTAAAAATGTATTTTTTTTTTCATGATCAGATTTTTTTGTCATACTAAATTGTTTGCGTGGAGTGTTGTAAAAACATCATTTTAATCTGTGTTTTCTTAGCTTCGTTCTAATAGGCATAGCTAGCATGTGTCTAAGACAATGTGTCAAGCTAATATACCAAGTTTTATCACAGCTGTCAGTGTTGGGACAGTTGCAACAGGTTGTCCCAACATGCGGTCTCTTACCACAACACTGATGTAAAAGCTTGCCATAACATTACAAAATTGAAATTTTATGGATTGGTAAAGAATCCCTTTGAACAGTCAGGTATCTCACCTTTTTTATTTAAGTAAATAGGTTAAAAATAAGTTAAAGTCTAAGGTGGACTAATTTCCTTCACTCTCACCCTCTCTTTGTCTTACACACACACACACACACTTATAAAGTCAGTTACATAGAATGATACATTTGTCTAATTTGAATTTTTAAAAGTAAGACTGATTATCTAGTTAACTCCTAGTTAGTCAAACTAGTTCTTAAGACACTGTCTTAACATAGTGGCTTTGTTTATGCAACTGGCCCTAGTTCAGTAAACTTTCACAGAAGTTAACATAAGTAGGCTATTATTAAATTTCAGTGACTTGATTTTGATTAAATTCATATTTTATAGTTCTGATGTATTGTAATAATTAACCAAAACATGGTTGTTACTAAAATGTTTTTTTCCATTTACTATTCTTTGTTTTTATACAGCCAATTTAACTTGAAGACCCCGTCTGCGCACAAATAAATCACAACATGAAATTTAAGAAATGATTTTAATTACATAAAAAAAAACAAAAAACATTTATCTTGACTTTATCTAGTGGTTATTTTGGGAAAAACAGTCGGTGGTGTGTTGTACCCCACTCTACCCTAAAGTTGAAAAGATTTCATAACAAAAGAAAAGTGTATTGTGCAACAGTGTGATGTGCATCATTTTAATACAGTTTAACCCTCTTATGCAACTACAAGTAGGCTATCTTTTTACTACAAATATAATAATTACGAGTCATTTTTATGGAGAACTATAGCCTACGTCTGTTATTAGGGGGAGAGCAGGGGCGAAAGTACCATTTTTCAGAAAAACGTAATTTTAAAAGATAATGTTTTAGACAGAGATTTAATTTTGGTGTGGTCAATAACTCACAAGTGCGTTCTATCAATGCCAGGTGGTATTTTGTACAAATGTAGAACGACGTCAGTATAATTTCACTTTGAACTTGCACATTGTTACTTTCGACCCCGTCAATTGGGACGAAAGTAATGGCGCTTTTCCACTGCGTGGTACGACTCGGCTCGGTACGGCTCAGTACGGTACGGCACGGCTCGGTTCGGCTCGGTTTGCGTTTCCACTGCAGTTTAGTATCGCTTTAGAGTGGGCGGGATTATTCGCATGTCATTATAGTTGCGCCGCCTCTACTGCCTCTAAACCCCCCAAAAGTGAACCGTACCGAGCCGTACCGCGCCGTACCATGCAGTGGAAAAGCGCCATAACAGACAACAATTCAAGCTAGATTTTTTGTGTTACTTGTGTTTTTATTGAATATACCCGACTATGACCTTGTTAATATTAATAATATGTAACATATGTCACACAACCACGCGCACTTACCGTCTCATTCTAGCGTTTAATGTAGTGATGGGAATTCAGGCTCTTTTGGCTCAGCTCAGCAAAAGGAACCGCAGCTCTTTCGGCTCCCAAACGGCTCTTTATTTAGTACCACTTCTGGCTTTTGTAATTCAGCCAAATTTGTCAATGTTTTGACCTATGTCTGGTATGTGTGCACAAATATAATTAAATTATTCAAAGTAATTAAACTAAACAAAATAAAATACAATTCAAAACTATAAAATGCTACTTAATCCTGAAGACCTTGATTAGCTCGTTAAGGTTAGAGCTGAGTAGAGTTGGACTTTGAGTAGAGTTAAACTCTTCAGCAAAGTGGGCCAGAGTTGCCCACCCCTGACCAAAAGGTTTTGCCTGAGGAATACTCAAAACACAGCACTGCCCTGATTTAAAGCGATGATGTCTCGCTTTAAAATGAACCTGATGCAGTTATGTAGACTCACCAGTAGATGGAGTAAGAGACGGGGCCTTTGGAAACGAGGCGGCATGCCAGGGGAGCTTAGACCCTGGACAAATGTGACAGAACCTTGGGGCTGAGATGGCTTAGGCAGAAACCTCTATGGAAGAGTACTACAGGAGTCTAGTAGAATTGCCTGAAAAATATCAAAAGCTGTTATAGCTTACAAACCATAAAAGATAATGTTGTCCAGAGTGCTGGTATCTGACAACTGATTCTAAACTTAATGCTTTTTACTTTTGAATGAAGTTTACTAGACTGTCCTCTAAGTAAATAAATACAATTTCATTAAATAACAGGATTTGGTGTGTTAGATTTGTTTTTCAGTATGTCATGTTTTGTCTATGAAAACCTTTTATGAAATTATTATTGCTATATGTTCTAATACTAAAAACCATTTCATCATTGAGATAATAGTCTTTCATCAACTGCTGCTTATCCACCACTTTAGACCTTCCTCACTCTTACATTGTGGAAGACTATAAAGCACACTGCTAAAGTACAGCTACAAAAATGCTAGAATGAAATGACAAGTTTCATAAACAAACTGAGCTACTTTGTTGAATACACCACAGCAAATTGAACATGTTTGTAAAAAAAAAAATGTAACTTTAGATGATCTGTGTCATTGTTGATTGATATCATTGTTGATATCACCCCTGTTGATATCAGACTCTTGTGAGTTGAGCATATGGACCTTCAGCTTTGTTTAAACATGCAGAAATTGAATGCAGAAGCATTTACACTACAAACCCCACGTGGTTGAAAACTGTTATGACAGCTGAATTTGATTAATGTGAGCGAATCTCAAAATACATTGTACATCTCAAAATACAGGTGTAAATGCTGTTTACATAAACAAGCAACCTAAAAGTATAAAAGCAATCCTGATTTAAAATACTAATACTTTAGTACATGGGTATATACTACTGAGAGATACTGTATTTATGAATCATTGCAGGATATTTTAAGGTACTTGAAAGACTACCATGGAAGTACTACCATAGCACACAAGCTGGTAATAAATAGTAGAATGCAAAATCAAGCTGATAAGAAAGGGAACAACATTCAATATCATGTGGATGTTAAAATGTAAACCCATGCTATCATGATAAGCCATGAGACAGTGTCTCACTAATTTGCATGTTGGCACCACTGTATGTGGGGGTCTATTTGGAAACATCTATGAAGGTTATGTCCATTGTCTGTGCTATCAGCTTCTGCCAGCAAACATGTGCCAAGTGGCTTCCAGAGGATATGAAGTGAACATAGAAGTACATAGAAGTAAAAAAGTGGGACAATATTAGAAAAAAAAATGATTAAATATATTATACTCTGTTTCTTTAGTTTTCATTCAGTGGCTTTCCTTCATACAATCCTAAAAATAGAAATTGAGTCCATATATGTATGGATGAATGAATGGATGGATGGTCATTATTATTATCTGATGGTGTGGTGTGTAAATCTTATCAATGCAAAAATGTACTGATTAAGAAAACGGTTTCATACTAATCTACAGATCCATGTAGACCATGTTTCCACTCTATTGTAGACAGGCTAAACAGGTTCTCTACAAACAACCTGTTGTCAGCTGTTTTTTTTGGCAAAAGAGATTGGCAACCCTTAAACAGGCAACGTGCACCACAGGATACATATTCTTTAGTCTCTTGTAGGAGGCACGAGGAAGAATTTTTCATCCAATACTGTCATCGTTATCATAGTTGAGGTTGTTTGGAGTATGGGGGTCACATGACTTGGTTCAAATTTTCTGTGCTTGTTTTGTCAGTTTGACCTAAAGCCAACATGTACACCCATGGGGCTGGCTATTCAGAAAATGTAGAAAGTAGGCATATATTAATCTTACTTTTTTCAGCAAAAAATGCAATACAACTGTTAGTATTAATTATGAACATTGTCTTGAAATGTTGAAACAGAAAATTAAGTCATATGTTGTTCATGTTGTTTTTTATCGCATTTTTAAATATGCGCATCACCTGAGATACGTTGCCTGATTAGGGTATGAAAAAAGGATTATCACAAGGTAACCTGTGCCCCCTGTTAGGTTATTTCATTATTGTGCATTCTGGGGTAGTATGGGGTGGTGAGTGTGTGAAGTGGGTGTTTTGAGGGGGTTTGGCGTTCCCCCTTGGTGGTTATGGGGGGTGGGGTGTAGAAATCACAGAAAATATACAGTAATCACAGAAATCACACAAAATACAAGGGGGAGCCCCTTGATAAAAAAATCTCTCAGAGGGGTGGTGTGGGGGTGGATGGGGATTATAAATCGCATCAAGGGGAGCGGATGTCCCTCAGTAGAAATCACATATCAGGGTAAGGGACCCTTAGTGAAGAGCCTTTCTTTAGTTTTCATTCAGTGGCTTTCCTTCATACAATCCTAAAAATAGAAATTGAGTCCATATATGTATGGATGAATGAATGGATGGATGGTCATTATTATTATCTGATGGTGTGGTGTGTAAATCTTATCAATGCAAAAATGTACTGATTAAGAAAACGGTTTCATACTAATCTACAGATCCATGTAGACCATGTTTCCACTCTATTGTAGACAGGCTAAACAGGTTCTCTACAAACAACCTGTTGTCAGCTGTTTTTTTTGGCAAAAGAGATTGGCAACCCTTAAACAGGCAACGTGCACCACAGGATACATATTCTTTAGTCTCTTGTAGGAGGCACGAGGAAGAATTTTTCATCCAATACTGTCATCGTTATCATAGTTGAGGTTGTTTGGAGTATGGGGGTCACATGACTTGGTTCAAATTTTCTGTGCTTGTTTTGTCAGTTTGACCTAAAGCCAACATGTACACCCATGGGGCTGGCTATTCAGAAAATGTAGAAAGTAGGCATATATTAATCTTACTTTTTTCAGCAAAAAATGCAATACAACTGTTAGTATTAATTATGAACATTGTCTTGAAATGTTGAAACAGAAAATTAAGTCATATGTTGTTCATGTTGTTTTTTATCGCATTTTTAAATATGCGCATCACCTGAGATACGTTGCCTGATTAGGGTATGAAAAAAGGATTATCACAAGGTAACCTGTGCCCCCTGTTAGGTTATTTCATTATTGTGCATTCTGGGGTAGTATGGGGTGGTGAGTGTGTGAAGTGGGTGTTTTGAGGGGGTTTGGCGTTCCCCCTTGGTGGTTATGGGGGGTGGGGTGTAGAAATCACAGAAAATATACAGTAATCACAGAAATCACACAAAATACAAGGGGGAGCCCCTTGATAAAAAAATCTCTCAGAGGGGTGGTGTGGGGGTGGATGGGGATTATAAATCGCATCAAGGGGAGCGGATGTCCCTCAGTAGAAATCACATATCAGGGTAAGGGACCCTTAGTGAAGAGCCTTATAGGCCCTCCTGGCCTTTGGGCCCCCTGTACACAGTCCCCTTTTCTATTTATTTTGAGTTTAGAAATTGTGAAAATGTTAATATTTGCATGTAAAACTGATAATATTGCATTTAGTTGACTTCATCTTTGCATTGTTAACTAGATTTCTGTTCTTGCAGGGTTTCACACAGCTCATTTTATGGTAGAACAGGGGTGTCCAGCCCTGCTCCTGGAGGGCTACCATTCTGCAGTGTTTAGCTCCAACCCTGATCAAACACATCTGAAAAATCTAACAAAAGTCTTCAGGATTACATAAAAATGATATGTTGTTACATAAATTACATTATATGATTGTTTAGTGATGGAGCTAAACCGTGCAGGACAGTGGACCTCAAGGGATGGAATTGCCCACCCCTGAGAATGAAGACGAGACGAGAAATGTCTGTGCCTTAAATTTAGGACACTTAAGACATGTCATACATGAAGCATATTTTGAATATTACATATTTGTTTGCTTCAAATAAATCATAGAATTATTGATGAATTAAGCTGTTTTTTATAACCTAATAGGGCAACGTATCCTGGGAGATACAACTCGTAAAATCCAAAATATATCAAGTATTACAAAAAGTCCTTTGAATATGTTTTACTTAAGTCCAAATGATATAAAATGACATGAAATTATTTTTTGCTGATCATTTTCCACTCTTGCCTGTTTTAGGGTTAATTAGTCAATTTGGCATCGGAGCTGTATTAATGAATCAAATGAATGTGAATCTTTGTAAGAGTGAACTGGGTGGTACAAGTGAAGTTCATGGGAGAGTTTTTCTTGCCCTGGAAAAAAAAGGAAAAATGCAAACAGCATTCTCTTCCTGAGCTTCAGCAGATATCTGTTTCCCACACAGGATGTCATTCCCACCCTGAAGCCCCTGTTTTCCCTGTACCTACTTCATACGCAGAGGGCCTGGCTGTGTGCTGCATTCACAGAACATTACATTCTGCTCTTTTGATTTCCTCATATCCAGTTATACCTTACATAGCATCCTCAGATGGGATCATTTAAATATGTTAAATGTCAGTTTAAGAGACACAGAGACAAAACTCTCTCATTTTCATAGGACTGAGTGAGTCTAAGTTCCTTTGACTGAATGATACCATCAGCAAAATACGAAACCTGTTTGCTGTGAAGTACAAATAATGGGGCATTTAAATCCATGCAAAAGAAGTGAAACATCAGAGATTGTTTTTGTTTCAACGTGACAATGACTTTCTTGAGTTGTTGAATGGATTATGCATGATTCTTTGGAAAGCCGCAAAACACATTGCACTCAAGATGGAATTTATGACACAAAAGGTAAGAAAGTTTGGAGGGATAATGACCTCAGCTTACCTGGAAAATAGTCTTGACTAATACTGGCTGACATGTGGTGTCCGGAAAACAGGCAAGTTCCTGTACACTGCACAGTCATTAGGAACCTGGGATTCTCCACCCTAATGCTGATATCACTCTTGCATATGAAGCTCAGGATATTGCATATTACCTCATTGGGTGTGTTTCCAGGTCTCTTATATGCATTAGATCTTATAAGAAATATTTACATAAGTGAAGACTGTGGTTAAAACGTGTGGCAAAAATATTAATAAATACATGTTTTGTGAATGATAAATTATTATAATTGTGTATTATTAATCAAATTATATAATATGAATCATATAATATAATTACAAAGTAATTAATCATGCTTTTCTCTTGCTCTTCTCATGCTTTTCACACCTAACACCAATACATTAGAAATAGAAAATTACAATGCATTCTGTCGGATTTTTATTTTAATATTTTAATTTTATTCTTCCGACTTACCTTCGAGGCAATTACACATGAATTAATTAGACTAGGTAAAGACCAGGATGCAATCACTTAATAACAGTCATATATTCATAGATTATGATGATGGGCGGAGCCTCTATTTTGTTGGCTAAATGAAGCTGTTTCTTCTCACTAGTCTCTCTGGAAGAAGGTGAATGGGAGCTGGCGGAGAGTGGTCTGCATGTTTATTTGTTTCACCAGGATTTATGTTCATCTATGCAGCAATTTATGGAATATGCGAATGATATTTAGAGCAGCCCCTGAACTGGGTTACGATGAGCTCAGTATATCCTAATAGGCTATGATTTAATTTTGTGTTTCACAGACCAGTGTTATTAGGGTAGTAATCTAAGACTAGAACGTTATTTACATCAAGTCCCTTCACAGAATAAACATGGATGAAGATAACCGAGGTAAGGTTTGTTTTATTCTCAAGCACAAGCAGCTGTCAGTCTCCGGTTTGTTTGTTTCAAAACGGCATTTTTGAGCGTAACAGGCGCGTGCAGTTGATTCGGAACGCGTTTTGATGCCCAACACTCGATAGACGCTCACTCGGTTTCGTCATTGTGAAGGATATTTCATCAGTCATCAGCACTAAACAGGGAGGCAAAAAGTAACGGCATTTTTGAGCGTAACAGGCGCGTGCAGTTGATTCGGAACGCGTTTTGATGCCCAACACTCGATAGACGCTCACTCGGTTTCATCAGTCAGTTTCACTCGGACTCGATTTCATCAGTCATCAGCACTAAACAGGGAGGCAAAAAGTAAACTTTAATGTAACATTTTCTACTATTCTTATTTTTAATACTATTATCAGTGATTGGATACGAAAAAGTTACTTTATTTACACTTTAACATTCTGCTATTTATAAAAGGTGTTTCGTTTTTACGTGAAATGGCTTATAGTGTTCTTGCTGTCGATGTGTTATCGTTGTGTTTTAATGAGAATTTGAACATCGCTTCAGTCTTATTGCCGGAGTCGTTCATATATGGCTGTTCATATGTTTGTTTGATGTGGAGATCCTTTGAAGCTTCTCGCGAGATGTTTATGAGAACAGTTGTGGTGCCAAGAGGGATCACGAGGCATTTAATTAGTCAAGTGCTCGTATTTTTTTTATAGAGCACTGTATAAATTACCAGTTTATTAATTGGAAAATACTACTTTCAGAACTGAACAGTAGGCTATTACTCGAGTGCCATTCTGCACTCTACTGTAGCAGTGCTGACATTCAGTACAACAGCACAATTGGGAGACCAATGTTGCTTTATACAACATTTCAGCAAACAATAACTGATGTTTCAGACAAAAAAAAAAAAAATGCTGGTTATTTTGTATATATCTTCTCCATCAGGTAAAATGGTTCCAAAAGAAGCTACTGCAATGAGTACTGCTTGTCACGAAGAAACTTGCAGACTGATCTGGTATGGAGTAGTGTGTATGAGTGGAGAAGAGTGAGAGATTTTTTCTGCGGATTCAAATCGTTCACTCAGCTTCAGATATACTTTACATTTTGCACTTCAATACACTCCATTTATAAACATTAACATGTATCCGAAATGCCTCGAAATCTGAAAAATCAAGCTATTGTGGCAAAAAAGCCCTGTATGAGTTTTTGTACCATATTTATATCATATAATAAGTGATATCACACAGTGAGAGCAATATCACATGAGTGCTGTTTTTGTCCCGAATAGCACGATTCTAAATGTGATTTTATACAACTGTTCAGTAAATAAAAAGTTAATATTTTGTTATATTTTAAACAATATTGTTATAAAATAATATTGTCTGTTTTTGCTCAGTTTCACCAACAGAAATATTACCTATAAAGCTACTGCAGAATTGTTTTTCATTTCAACAGAATTGGTTTTTCATTTCCGAAAGAATCTGCCTTTTGAACAAATCGGGTGAATCAAGGATTTAATGGCCCATTCATAAAGAGAGCCATTAGGAGTGTTCGACTTCATGCGGCGCTGCACAGACCGATCGGCGAGAGTTTCTGCTTGCAGTCGGGGGAAGAATTGAAAGTGGAGACGTGAAGTCGGACACTTTCGGTGCGTCCAAAATCAAGTACTGTCTGAGTAGTTACTACATTTTAATTTACTTCACGACCATTAAAAAAAGTACGTTCTATATAGTATGAATATGGGTAGTATGAATGCTGTGTCTCATTTCGAAGTGTCACGGCCTTCGTAGGATGGGCGGAAAAGGAAACAGGAAGTATCACGTTGCTATGCCAACACATTTATAGCATCGCTGCGCTCTCACGCTAGTTAAATGTACAATACCAGAGGATTAAACAAATTGATAATTTCTCGCCTTGCTAGCAAAGAACTGTTCTCAACATTTAAAAATCACTAAACACTTGTAATCCTGTTTACCACATCTACCAACTGAGGTAATGCAACTTAAAAAACGAAGAACTTGAAAATACTTATATTTAAACACCACATCTTCGCTTGTGTGTAACGTTATATCTGCCAGCGCCACCATTTTTTTTTTCGAATAAACGCCGGTTGTTTATGGCGAAGCAAAGAATTGTGGGTTATCTGTAGCAGCAAAGGACACACCTCATGCATCCACCGAATTCCTGTGAAAGAAGGTCGCATTCGGAGTGTCCTACTTTCTTTTCTGAAATGAGACAGCCTCGTTGACAAATGCAGCCTTTGAATGTGTCCTCCGGAGGGCACAGCCTTCTAAATGAGACACAGCTAAAGTGTCCATCAAATGCGCACTTCAGAATCCAGGCGGAAGAAGTAGGTCATCCGAGCACTTTTCGCCTGCTGTTTTTCGAATACTATGAATTTGGACATACTACTCGCCTCACATAATGTTTTTCACCTGCTATATAGTAGGGAAGTATGTGATTTCGGACACAGCGGAACACGCCTATTTACTTTATTCCTGAATGTATCAGCCGTTTGAACGAATCGAATGAATGAATGACTCATTGACTTACTCATGAAGATATTTAGTGCTACCTGCTGACAGTTTTCATTTCTTATTTAGAGTATAATTTCATTTAAAAAAATCGTATTGACTTTCTTTCGTGGGACATAAAAGAAGATATTTTGAAGGTAAACTTCAAAGCCTTGGACTCAACGGCTATTTGTCTTATCTTACCGTGGGAAAAACCAAATGGAAAACCATTTTCCCTCTGTTTCTGTGGCAGATGGTTGACTGCAAAGAAAGACTGATAGGACGTCATGACAGCCCTCTTAACAGTCTCTACCAGAACCAGAAATTTATGGCCATTTTACATTTTTTAAATCATTGCTTTGTCCTAAGCTAAGGTCTAACCAGAGGCAGACTTTCTCAGACTGATTCAAGGAGAGATAGTGAGGCATGGCGCTCATTGTCTGCGTCTGATGCCACCGGTGTCTGTTCCAGGCTCTCCTGAGGAGCTGTCTGGCACCAGGCATGACACAGGCAGTGGTCAAAAGCTCATCAATGGTGTGACTGCACCAGCAGAGATCCGAAGGACACCGTGCCTGTCAAATCTGCTTAAGGTCAAGACAATGTCAACCACGTTATTATATCAAAAACATCGTAGTGTTTACATTTCACTGCTATGATAGATCTGATACTGCGACATCTTGAGTACTGATTTGATGTTTTTGTTTGCTGCCGATTGAGATTTTGAAATGAGGTTTAATCTGTGAATATTGCAGACTTTAAGATGGTTTCAAACATTTATCGTGTGGATGCATCCTTATTATTGTGAGTGGATGAGACTGAAGAATGAGAGAGATCTTTCAGTGGTTGTTGTGGTCTAAGTGTCACATATGGAATTGATTTGAAGAAAGTCTGGAGGGTATTCCAAAATATTTTATGAACTATAGCGCCAGTTGAACAGTTGCAATGAGTGGATGGTGAATTACTGTTGTTGGATGCAAATATTTTCATATTTGTTTTAAAAATGTGAAAGGGAAAGTTAAAATCCTAAATAGGTTTTTGATGGGGTTGTCAAAACATTTTGTCCCAGCAGGAGATTTAAAAACATACAGTCACTAGTACAAAGAACCCTTGTCCAGTTTTCCACCCACTGAGTCAGGACCGTCCCAGAGCCCCATCTCTTTCATGTCAGGAATGCAGTATTCAGCAGCCATGCATTCTTAAGCATTATTTATTTATCATTTGCAGGTTTTCTGAAGAAAGAGACATTAAAAGGGGTTGTGGGTATTGCATAAGATAGATAAATTTGATAGAAGATAGATTTTGTCACTGGTACATAGTTTGAATCATGTTTAGTGATTGAATTGTTTTGTTTGTTGAATCACCGAGCTTTTTTATGTTGTGTTAGGAATATCAATATCCATAGAGTCTATTTTCATTGTTACCTGTATGTTGAAGATATGCTTAAAAATAAAACCTAAATATGTGTATTAGCATAACTTTATTTTATATATATATACCTGTATATATATATATATATATATATATATATAATCATACATTGCTGTTCAAATATTTGCAATGGGTAAGATTTTTTTCATGTTTCTGATACTCACAAAGGCTGCATTTATTTGACCAGAAATACAGTAAAAACAGTCATTTTCACACACTGATCAGAAAGCAACTTTTTTCTCTTTTGCAAAGAGATAAGCTCTCTGCCCATTCCATCTGTCTCACTGATTAACAGTAATGTAAGTATCCTTCTTTCTGGAAAACAGGTTGTTAAGTGTACCTTTATCAAAAACAGTATAAAAAAAAGCAATCTAACGTGCCTACCAGGCCCATATAATCTCGAAGCTTTGTACTAGGTATCTTATTATCAGCTATATTATGGTAATATATACATTATTATGATTGACAGATACATTAACTCAGCAATGAAGATGTGCAATGGACCAACATATAGCCCACACAAGCCTGTATAGATGGTTTATGCACTTTTATCATATTTGGATAGGATAGTGGCTGGGACACATCTGTGTGTGCAGCACACTTCCTGTGCTGTGGGCCCTTGCCTGAGAGTGTGGTTAATATCAATGGGTAAGCCTGTGGATTTAGAGCAGCTGGTGGCCCGTGCAGCTATTGAGAATAAGGATAAGATATAGTTAGAGGGATTGAGGCCAGTGTGTAGATTAAAGAGGGTGTTAGAGACCAGGATGCAGAGTTTGCTGCAAATCCTTTAATATCTATATTCAGAATGTCAACATGAATTCAACTCATCTTTTTCCACAAACTTATATGTGATTTTCCAGCCTCGTCTCATTGTTTATACGTAGGTATTAGTACGTATCATTTACAAGCACAAAACGTAAATTTTTGTATGTTCTTGTTGATGCTGAAACGTTCTATTTGGATGTATTTCAATGCTTAAAACGTAAAAATTGCTACGTATTTTTAGCTAAAAAAAAAAAGTAAAATATTTACAAATCTTTTATATCATTAAGATATTTGTATCAATACGTTTTTATAATTTTATCGATTAGCAATTCAGATTTTTAGACCTTTTAACCTACCCTCAAACCTAAACCTAACCATTTAATAGTGAATTTAAAAATATATAAAACGTCACTGACCAAAATATGCAGGGAAATGACCATTTTAGTAAAAATATAGCATTAAAAAGATATTTTTATAGTTGCTAATCCCACTCCAACCTCTAAACCTAACCGTAACTATTTCTTAAAAATATGTGCAGTATAAAGAAAAACATGACAGACAGATAAGTGCAATCACAATAATTTATTTACTGCAGAAATGTTAACATCAACAGTACCAGAAGTAACCCAAAATGATGATGCGTTACAGTCTCAGTCCTCTCTGGTGGAATACAGTAGATTTGTGTGAGGTGCAGTGCAGACTCAGAGCAGAATTTAAGTTGTTAATCGGTGAAAATATTATGCAGATTATTATCCCGATCCACTCCGTGAAAGCGCGCATTTCTCATGCAAACACACCTCACCAGAAACACGGCATGTCGCAATCTGTGACGAAGCAGGCGAAGCAGAGCCAATCAGCGTTCGATTTTCCTGTCGTAAAACCATAAAACCTGTCGTAAAACTTGTCTTAAAGCTTCTTTAAGTGGCAATTTTTTAATTTGTAAGGAGCGACCAGCGCGGGTTTTGCATCTTACGGTCGCTGCTCAGGCTCGCAGTCGTATGGATTCTGAAGATTTGGATTACAGTGCACGAATAAAATTGATCCTTTTTGTAATTTTGTTGTGATTTTTGGTGTATTTGGTAGTCACAGCATGTCGGAGAAAACGCCTTTTGTGTCCTATGTGAGGTGCAGTGCAGACTCAGAGCAGAATTTAAGTTGTTAATCGGTGAAAATATTATGCAGATTATTATCCCGATCCACTCCGTGAAAGCGCGCATTTCTCATGCAAACACACCTCACCAGAAACACGGCATGTCGCAATCTGTGACGAAGCAGGCGAAGCAGAGCCAATCAGCGTTCGATTTTCCTGTCGTAAAACCATAAAACCTGTCGTAAAACTTGTCTTAAAGCTTCTTTAAGTGGCAATTTTTTAATTTGTAAGGAGCGACCAGCGCGGGTTTTGCATCTTACGGTCGCTGCTCAGGCTCGCAGTCGTATGGATTCTGAAGATTTGGATTACAGCGCACGAATAAAATTGATCCTTTTTGTAATTTTGTTGTGATTTTTGGTGTATTATGTTTTATGGTTCTGTTGTTAGTCACAGCATGTCGGAGAAAACGCCTTTTGTGTCCTATGGCAAACAAAGTAAATATTACATGATAAGTAATTATTAAACGACTGCAGAAATGTTATTAATTTTAAGGGTTTAAAGTGTAGTCTTGTTTAACATTGTGTATTCTTCAAAACGAGTTGGCAGCAGAAATGACACAATGAAATGTTATCATTTCATATTAAGTAAATGAGTAAACTTAATTTAATAATGTAATTGAAAACATTATGCCATTGATATGACAACTGAATACAATACAACATTAAATGTTAATGCCGAGATTTCAATATTCATAAGGATTCATTTGTAACTCTTTAAAGTTGTTCATACGTAAATCATTGAAAACATTATGCCATTGATATGACAACTGAATACAATACAATATTAAATGTTAATGCCGAGATTTCAATATTCATAAGGATTCATTTGTAACTCTTTAAAGTTGTTCATACGTAAATAATTTACGTTTTAGGTGTCATCAATACGTCAGTATTGTACCTTTAGATGCTCTAAAAACGTCAGTATTGTCGTAAAAACTTAAGTAAATGTACGTTTTGTTGAACCATATTTTATGAAAAATGCATACAAATTCTCATGAGATCACATTGCAGCGATTTTCAGTTGTGTCTAATTTAGGCTATTCCGAATTTAAAGAACCTGCAGTTTTGTTTTGTTTTTTACAAACAGCTGTAATAGTTTCTTAGCAAAGTGTCACTCATGCTGATGGAATGAAGCATTTGAATTGACAATTTTGCATACAGCCAACATTCTTGTTTTTCCACAAGACAAGGTGCAGGGTAGTGATGTCATCCCTAGCCACTGATTTTTTGAGTGTTTCTTATTTTTCCTTTTTCCAAAAATTCAGCATAATGGTTTATATGAATAATATGGAAAGCAACTTGGTAATAATAATGCCTGCCAATCAACGCAATGTCTTGATGAAGACAAACTGATTTTCACAATGAGCCTCAGGACATTGTGGCTTAATTTCATGAGAATGGAATTTACTTCTGTTCTACTAATTTTTGCCAATTCCACAGGCAAGTTAGAGGCACAGAATGTTCATATCTTGAAGGAATATTCTATTTTTACCCCATTTCTTCCATACTAGTTACATTTGACCATACCCAGACCAAACCCTGTTGTGTAACGAACAAATGGCTCCTCATTAAGATTTAGTATAGCGTTTATATAATGATAAAAGATAGAAAAAAAGACCACTGCACTCAATATAAAAGCTCAGAATGACTGCAATGAATCCCCCTATAATGTTATTGTTCAGGTTGAACCCTGATTCATGCACTCATTCTCAACTTCCCCTCCATTGTCATGAGACAGAACCAGACAACCGCAGGAAGTTCCCCCCTGCCCCTCTTATTAGCCCGTCTCTTGTCTAATCCTGGTGCATCTGAGGTGCAGTTACATAATGTACTTATATATATTGTCCACATTTACAAGCAACTGATGTCCTCATCCAAAACACTCTCCTACTTGTGAAAGTTTTGAGAAATTATAAAGTCAGTTCAGGAGATTATGGTCCTTTGTGACTTAATTAAGCATCTGAAACCTCTACAAAAAAAGTTATATAACACCCACAGTGGAGTTTGCGATGCTCAATACATGTTTTCTTTACTGTAACCTTCTGTGTTTCAGTGGGCACCTCAATGTTGCAAAGTTGGGTTGGCTTACAGTCTCTTATTTAGATGCAGGATGAATTTCACCATGGAAGGTCAAGTTGTCCTGAGCATATTGAATCATATCATAGGTGTCCTCAAGGAATGAAGTACTTACATAATATACTCGGTTTCCAGCCTAAAAGAAAAGCTTCTTTCTTGAGTACTAGGTTTTGGGTTGCCAAGGCCAGTTTAATTAACATTATTTATGAGGATAAATGTGCTCTGGATATTTTTTGTCTTACATAGCACTTTGGGATTTGAGTTTAGGTCAGGAACATAGCTGTTTTAACAAAAGATAAAGTATACAGCTTCTTTGGATGTCTTGTAGAATCTGTTTTTTCTTGGCCATCATTATTATTAGATGAACCATTTTAATGTCATATATGTTTCTCAACAGTGCCTGAAGATCTCTCACTGGAAGAGAGAGATGAACTGTCCAACATTAGACGGAGGAAAAAAGAGTTGCTAGATGACATTGAGGTATCGGCTTTAATGTAGCTGTTATCTTTTTAAAGTCATTAATATATATCAGTGATTGACATTTATCATGTCACCGTTCACTACAAGTTCCACCTGATGGGGGCTGAATGTCATTGGTTGCACGATGTATTTTATTATACACTGCATTCATTTGAAGAATATTAAGAATGATTTTTGGTGAATTTGATTAACTTCAGTGATATAACTTAAGTAACGACTTTTTCTGTGATTCTTGCAGCGGTTAAAGTTTGAGATCTCAGAAGTCATGACAGAGATTGAACATTTAACGTGTGTCAGAGAGACGTATGTTACTTTTTGTTTTTCAGATTACAACGATTTGTTTAGCATTGAGACTAAAATAATATTAGTTCATATTTGTTATTTTAAAAGAGAACTTGAGAACTTTTTTTCACCACATTACAGCAAAAGCACTCAGAGGAACAAGCAGATTGCTGTTGGAAGAAAGAAATTCAATATGGATCCTAAAAAGGTACTATTGTTGCTATTGCTTTATTCACCTTACCATATATAAAATGATGTCAAGGTGAAGTGGCTAACATTTAAACATCTTTGCAGGGAATCCAATTTCTTTTGGAGAATGATCTTCTGCAGCACACACCTGAGGACATCGCACAGTTCCTCTATAAAGGCGAAGGCTTAAACAAAACTGTTATAGGAGATTATTTAGGGGAACGGTAAGTCACATCGCTCTCGCTCACATAGCAAGACCAGTTTTGCTATCTGTGCAAATTATATGTGAGTTGTTAGATAAGGCCTTTCCATAAAAGATTCTGCTCTCTCAGGAAATGACTTCCCCTTTTGTAACAACAGAAAATGACCACAAGTTTCCAAAACAATATTTAGCATATTACCCAGACGGCATGAAGACGCCTTATCTCGCCCCTAACTGACATCTCTTAACACAGAATTAGGTATAAAACATTATTATTGCCACCCAATGCTACACCTGTCAATATCAAGACAAATGAAGGTGTAATTGTAGTCTTAAAGGTCTGCAACAATTTAGCTGCTCAGCATTGCCCCCTGAGGGAGGTTTACAAAAAAAGAGAAACTAAGCATGATCTACAGTGTAATAGTTGTTGGATATAAAAATAGCTCTGTCTACGTAGGCATCCTGTCCAAGTTGATAACTGTTGGCTATGCTCTAGCCTGAAGATCAGTTGTACAGTCATCCATTTCATTTGCTACTAGAAAGTGGTCATAAACTTCATATAGCAATTACTGTTAATTGTATTTATGAGGAAGAGCTGAAAGCTGTAATTATTGTGTCTCTTATTAAAAGAGTTTGGAAACATGGTTCTATCTTAGTTTGTGTAACAAGGCATATGCTGTGGTAAATCGCTTCCTTACACTTTATGTTCGTACCTCTGCTTTTTTAAGACCCTTGCATGTATTCAAATTATGTTTTTTATATCCATACACCAAACATGGTCTTACACGATAGTACTTGTGTGCATTTTTTAGTTGGTCTGAAACCCTGTTGTAGAAAACTGAACAAACGAACAGCGACTGACTCCTGAATGTCTAAAAGTCTATACTGTCTTTTGATTGACCTCTGTTAAAATGAGTGCTTGTATCTCTTGAGATGGAGCTTGGAGCGAATGAGGAAATAGCTATTGCTGATTAAACCTTTTTTTCTCATTATTTTTAGAGATGACTTCAACATTAAGGTTTTGCAGGCATTTGTGGAGCTTCATGAGTTTGCTGATCTCAACCTGGTGCAAGCATTGAGGTGAGATTGCTGTTTTCTCCACCATCCATTAAAACTATATGTTCTGAATATAATTAGAGCATAATGTGAGTTAAGCAAGCCATTCATTATCTTTGCATCACTCTTTTACTCTGTTAAAAAAATCATACATACTCATTAATTCCCTTAGGCAAAGGTCCATCAAATAATCATTATAATTTTAAGTGTCATTCCCATTTCTCCCTTGCAGGCAGTTTTTGTGGAGTTTCAGACTTCCTGGTGAAGCACAGAAAATTGATCGAATGATGGAGGCCTTTGCTGCTCGATATTGCCAGTGTAACCCAGGTGTCTTTCAGTCCACAGGTACAGCTTTTATCAGCAGTAATCTTTACTTCTACCTGAACCCATCTTTGTGGCACATCATTGGCCTTAAAGGGGTCATGAACTGAGAAATCAAAATTCCCTTGATCTTTTGACATATAAGGTCATTGTACCATAAAAACATCCTGTGAGTTTCAGAACTCAAGACCTTCTTGTTAGTCTAAAAACAGCTTATATCGAAGCCAAATCTGCCAAAACGACAGGTTGTGGAATGTGCCACTTTATGATGTAATAGTGTGGCTAAACCCTGCCTCTGCAGAAGAAGATCAACGCCTACTTCTACATCACTGTCTGTTTAGCCCCGCCCACCGATTCACGCTTGTAGTGTAAATAACT
>NW_015558607.1:0-3528 GCF_001515605.1 Sinocyclocheilus anshuiensis | reverse complement strand
TTCCTTCTGATCCCAACATTAGGAAAGAGTGGATGAACTTTATTTATTTATAAGTTCCAGACCGCGTCAGTAAGAACTTGGTCCTTTGTTCTCTTTATTTTGCCGCAACCGATTCAACTACTCTCTTCTACTCCTCCTGCCTTGCTCTTTGGCCCGCATCACTCACCGCAGAGCAAGCCTGTTAAATCCTGTTGATAAATCTGCTGTGAAAACGTGGGAAATGCCGACAAGGAAGAAGTTGGGGTGATGCGATCTTTATATCGGCGGAGCAAAATACTTCATCGCTCCGTCTATAGCGCATTGTGATTGGATGGTTTACTCTGTCGATACAGAAGACAAACCAATGGGCCACTGGCTGCTCGCTGTCCCTGCGTGATGGTCATTGGAAAAAAAAAAAAAAAAAAACATTCTGTCGGCCCCTTAAGTGCGTCGGCCCACCGGGAAAATGCCCAGTATGCCTGATTACCAATCCAGCCCTGCTTCCGATTCTACAATCCGCCACACCTATTCAAACAGATCGTTCCGATGAGGGGGGTCAAAACAGGACAGAAAATAGCTTGATTACTTCTCAATTATGATGTTTTTTGATGTCAAAATCTTGATAACCACCCCAGAAAAGGACTAAAGACACTGTGCTAAAACAAAGCGCAAGGGAATGATTATTTATTCATAAACAGAGTCTGCAAATGTCCAAAGCATTAATATATTTCTATCAGCATGGAGTCATGCATAAAGATGCAGAGACATTAAAAACTGGCCTATATCTTGCATAAAACTCTATGCTTTCAGAATTTATCATTTAGAAGTCAACTACTAAAAAATTTAAATGAGAAAAAAGAGAGTTGAATACTGTTCATATAGTATCTTTATATGCATTCTCCATTTAATTTGCCATTGTGGACCTGCAGAGCTGACTGACCGATCCAAGTTTCTTCTCTCCACAGACACATGCTATGTTCTTTCGTTCTCTGTCATCATGCTCAACACCAGCCTGCACAACCCTAATGTCAGAGACAAGCCCTCGGTGGAAAGGTTCATATCCATGAATCGGGACATCAACGAGGGAGGAGATCTGCCTGAGGAGCTGCTCAGAGTGAGTCTCTGCGTCCTACTGTGATGGAGAGAGCTGCACACTCCTCTCTAAGTTATGTAATGATAGAATAGGCATTTGCATGTTGTTTTTTCCTTCACAGAATTTATATGAAAGCATTAAGAATGAGCCTTTCAAAATTCCTGAAGACGATGGGAACGATCTAACTCACACATTCTTTAATCCAGACAGAGAGGGATGGCTGCTAAAACTAGGTTTGTATATCTTTCTCTCTGTATGCCTGTCTATCTATCTATCTATCTATCTATCTATCTATCTATCTATCTATCTGTCTATCTGTCTGTCTGTCTGTCTGTCTATCTATCTATCGTTCTTTCATGGTTTCAAACCCATGAGTTCGCCCTGATTTCATTAAAGATTGGATTTTAATGTGGTATTATCCAACATCTCACTCAATAACTTTTTTACATTATGGCTCATCCAGCAGATTTGCTACTGTGACATCATTCAAAGTAATTAAAGAGCTTTTAAAGATTTTTTTCGGTGTTACATAGGATTACATAGATTTTTAGGATTATATAGATAATGCTGTTATTGGCAGACCATTAACGCTTTTATAGCACTTCAGTGAGTAAATGTTTATGAGTCATTTAATATCCTTTAATATCCATCAAATGGATTTTGGCAAATGTTAGTTGGTGAGAGATAGGGTCTACACTAATTCCATGTCATGCAGTTATGTATTTACAGTATAAAAGATCTGCCACTGTTTAAGAACTTTCCCAATGTATATATATATATATATATATATGAGGCAGTAATTAAAGCAAAAGGAGCCCCTACCAAGTATTGAGTACATGTACAGTAAATGAACATACTTTCCAGGAGGCCAACAATTCACAAAAAAATTTTTTTTTATTGGTCTTTTGAAGTATTCTAATTTGTTGAGATTTAAACTACTTCAGTCTGTGTGCATTGAATTTATTTAATACACGAGTTTCACAATTTGAGTTGAATTACTGAAATAAATGAACTTTTCCATGACATTCTAATTTATTGAGATGCACCTGTATATTTTTTTATTTTTTTATTATCTGTGTTTGAATTGCAGGGGGAAGAGTGAAGACCTGGAAGAGGAGGTGGTTCATTTTGACAGATAACTGTCTGTATTACTTTGAATATACAACAGTAAGAACTGCTCGATATGTCCTGTTTGAGCAATAAATAGATTTAGGATTTATCTATAAAATGTATTGATGATTCAGATAGTTAAGATATGGGTGAAAGGAGGTCAGATAGAAGAGGAAGTGAGGGAGAAAAAGAGTAAGTGAACACCTAAGAAATAGTTTGTCCAGTGTCTAAGCAGACACCAGCACTCCTCACAAGCTTCACATTTACAATAAAGACAAAACAAGATCTGAAGAAACTTGACAAATGCTTTCTTTCCTGTTCTGATGTATTTCTGAAGCTTTTAGCCAAAAGACTAGTTACAGCAACAATTTGCTATTTGTTAGTCAGTTTCAGCTGGTATTAGGGGAAGGACATTGCCATTTTGGCGCATTTGATTGGACAAAAATCTTTGTAGTGCAGGACGTGTCATCAGTAAGTACATGTTAAATGTGTACACATGCTAAAATGAATGTGTTTATGTGTACACGACCTCAAAGTGAACTCGCATAGACTAAAACCCAAAGCACCAACCTCCCCACTGTCATCTCATCAGCAAAGTGGAAGGAAATAATGCACTTTTTCCCTAGTTGTGTGCCAGATTTAGATCAAGAGACAGACAGAAGTTGCTTAATGTGCACAGTTAGTTCCCTCACTTTTTTATCATGCGTTTCCATAAGTCCCCACCATCCACATCACATTTAGGGAAACATATTGCAGATTAAGTCTAAGACTAATTGCTTTAATAACAAATAAACATGGTCTATTACTCATATGTTCACAGGACAAAGAGCCTCGGGGGATCATTCCACTGGAGAATCTTAGTATAAGAGAGGTGGAAGAACCAAGAAAACCAGTATGTCTCTACTTCAAGCTTTCAGTTAAATTATATTATTTTCTTTCTTTTTTTTATATTCTATCCATTTCATGCTTCGGCCTTTCAGAATTGCTTTGAGCTCTACAACCCCAGTCATAAGGGGCAGGTAATTAAGGCATGCAAGACAGAGGCTGATGGGAAGGTGGTGGAGGGGAATCACGTGGTGTACAGAATATCCGCACCCACGCCGGAGGAGAAAGAAGAGTGGATCAAATCCATCAAGTAAGGCTTCACCGTGTCAGCCCTCATTATTCTCTTCTCAGATAACCGATGTGTGCTGGTTGTAGGTCATATACACACACCCACAGATGCTCAGAAAGGAACATTGGCTTCTCTTATCATAAAACATCGCCATTGTGCTGATAAGACGAAGAGAGTTTCCAGTGTCTTAGACCTTGGCTGTGCACTGAAAAAAAAAAAAACACAATTTTTG
>NW_015558606.1:1004245-1034796 GCF_001515605.1 Sinocyclocheilus anshuiensis | reverse complement strand
GTCAACCCGATTTTAATTTTCAACAAAAATGCAAAGTCTGCCCAACGTTGGAGATTGACGTCAAATTGACGATGGGTTCTGACGTCAAGTTGACGTTAGGTTCTGACGTCAATCTAACGTTAGGTTCTGACGTCAACCCGATTTTCATTTTCAACCAAAATGCAACGTCTGTCCAACGTTGGGTTCTGACGTCAATCTAACGTTGGGTTCTGACGTCAACCCGATTTTCATTTTTGCCCTAAAAGGCTTCGCTTATCCCATGCGAATGCACCACACGAAATTCAGATGTGGGGGGGTAATTTGAAAACCACACAAAGTCCCCAGATAATACTAATCCCGTACGGATTACTGCGGTCAAGCCAGCCGCCAAGTCGAAAAGCACGGTCAATCTAGCTGCCACTTTATTTCGAGGGTCGCGCATAAACTGTCTATTACGGTAAAACCGTCAGAGAACTTATCTGAATGCAGTGCTCTTCCAGCGAACGCGATTTTTTCCCAACGCACAGTCCATAACTGATATTGAATTCCAAAATAAAAGCCCTCCAATACTCATATTACAAAATAAGAGCAAGAATATACGCTTGCTGCATCTCTACATTCAAAAAGCTATAAAAATAAAAGTTCTAGATTGCACAGACCAGTTCCACCTCAGATTGAGAGTACACCTTCCCACAGTGTCAGTTGCACCTTTTCAGGACTGTCTGATGTGGAATTACAAAATAAGAGCACCCACAACTTTCACATATATGCTGTTTTGTCTACTTTCATCTGCATATTAGATATGCAGATTATTACATATTAGACCATATAATATAAATTGCACAATCACCTTGCTCCCACGGATTCGCCAGGCTCTCCCGCTACACTCATTCACAGATCCCAGTCACCTGTCTTCTAATCACCCACACCTGTCAGTGGTGATGGGACGATTGATACCGAAGCTCCGACGCTCCGACGTGCCGACGCAGTTTTCAAAGCACCATTGCAGGGGTGGCAAACTCCGGTCCTGGAGAGCCGCAGCCATGCAGAGTTCAGCTCCAACCCTAATTAAAACTCACCTGCCTGTAGCTTCCTAGTAACCATTCAGACCTTGATTAGCTCGTTCAGGTGTATTTGATTAGGGTTGAAGCAAAACTCTGCAGAGCTGCGGCTCTCCAGGACCGACGTTCGCCACAACTGCACTATTGTATCACACAAATTAAAAGGGGGAAAGTGTATACATTTCGAAGAGAGTGGCTTCACCAGTTTCCCTGGCTAAGATACAGTAAAGCCGATAATATAATGCACTGCATTTACTGTAAAGAGTGTGGGAAGACCATGGCCGGCAATAGTGCATTTGTGACTGGTTCTAATACATTTCGAATTGAAACGCTGAAAAAGCACAATGCATCTATAAAACACATTACATGCCGCGATAAATGCACTGCCCAAGTGTCCCCTCTCCCCGCTGCCTTTCAGCGGCAGGCAGCAGCAAACAGATCATCAGACGAGGCCGAGATGATAATCAAGTTTAACGTTGCCTACAATATTGCAAAAGAAGAACTTCCCTTCACTAAGTTCAAGTCCGAAATAATTCTTATGAAGAAAAATGGCTTGAACGTAAACCCGGCGTACAGCAATGATGTCGCGTGCGCCCAATTTATAGGAGTCATCGCAGATACATTGAAAAAAAAAGACGTCTGTGCAAATTGTGAACAGTGCGTACATGGCATTCCTGATCGACGGAGACACAGATATCGTCACAAAGGAATGCGTCATTGTGTACGGTCGTATCTTGCGGAGAGGAAGACCGATGAATATACTGATTGGACACATTGAGGTCGAGCATGCCCATGCCCATGCCCAAGCCATGTCATGTCATGTAGCCTATGTCAATAATATGCCTACCGTCTCGTTACTGCATTAACCATATGTAATATTCTTATCATTGAAAATGAAAAAAAAAATAATAATAATAGATTGCATTATAAACTCTTGATCTGGGAAGTAAATGGTATTATCGTTTTTATTTGTTTAATTAGGAATTTATGCTGCCTCAAAGAAAGCATTTGCTGCTCTTGGGGACCAGTGCAGTAACTGGCTGGAGAAAATCATTGCTCTGGGTGCTGATGGTGCTGCTGTTAATTTGGGCAGCAAAGGTGGTGTCATAGCCCTTCTGCAGCAAGAGGCAGGTGTCCACATTGTGCCTTTCCACTGTATGCCTCACAGGTAAGACTAGAACTTGTAAAACTGCGGTGTTAAATTGCGATGCGGTCGAAAATTTGGGTGCACCTAACTGTTGTGCTTTTAGGTGCACCAGTGCAACCAGTGCAAAAAGTTAGTCTAGAGCCCTGCACACACACGGGAAGAGCACCGCAACTTTACAATTGTTCAATTAAAATAAACGTATTTTGCTCCATACAACATGTCTGTTGTCTTTGATTCGCCTAAAAGTAAAATAAAATGACATTCAGAGGACTTAAAGCGAAAGTCCCCTAAACGTCCCAAATGGCCGCTGCACGTCCTGTGAGCGTCCGCTCGACGTCAAGGGGACCCTACACGCTGACGTCCGGGGGACGTTAGCAGAGGCCATTTAGGGGACGTCCTGGGGACCTTTTTTTGTTAGCTGGGGGTGGACTCTTGAAATGAATGTAAAACTGCTATTGTTATTCAGGTTATAGAACGTCACCACAACAATGAGGTTGAACTGCAAGGAATGAAGCATACACTAAAGATTAGATTAGAACACGCTCAGAATATTTGAAAGAGAAGTAACATAAACAAACAGAGGTCAAGGTCTGGTGCATGTCTATCTTCTATATATATATATTCCACTTATACTACGGCTCAAGGCATTGTTCATATGTTTTATTTCAAGACATTTTTCAGGTTTTTGTCCTTAAAACTCTCTTGTGCGTAGAATTTCTTAAGCATCTCATCCAAAGTCTCCGTTGCTAACTCCAAAACTTAATTTTACAGCTTGTATTGGAGGCTTGAGACATTGATATGCTTGGGGAAAATGGAAATAAGACTTTTTTTTTATCCTATTGTTTATTGTACAGCATATTTGCTTGGTCAGTGTCTTTGTGGGCTTTGGTTCTTTTGCTGTTGTAGGGTTGCCAACCGTCCCGTATTTTGGGCCTAATTGATTTGTCCTGTACATGACTTCCCTAGTCCCGTTTTTTGACTGCTACGCTGATCTAACCACGTGGGAATAAAAAAATTATAAATACATACATAAATAAATTATATTAAAATAAATGCAAAAATAAATACATAAAATAATATAATACATAAAGGAAAAAGTAATTAAAAAAATTAATTCAGGGTTAAATTTTATTACAAATGAACTATATTTGTTTTGATCAAGTCATTTATTCCTTTATTTATTTTCCTGTCAGTTTATTTATTTATTTATCTATATATTTATTCGTTTTTAATTTCTGCAGGTTTGGTCCTCCATAACAGTTAACTAGCCAACCTAGCAAATGTCAATAAGATGAACAGAAATAAAGGATAGATGTTTTGAAGTCAAAGGAGTCCCCCTAGTGGATGAATGAAGGACACATACTAATTTCTCACTTTATGCAGAGAGTACCTGATGGTAAAATATATTATTTGATGTTGGATTTATGTTATGTGGCCTTTGTAATTGATTAGCACGTTGTGTCACATTCTTAACAATGAAGAAGCCCCAAGAGAATGTACTGCACATCACCAAATGTCACATATGAAAGATTCAAGAAACATTTTGTCCAGCAACCCAAGTGTGGAATTATATTTAGAAGCAGATACAGATCAAACAGACACTTCAAAGACTTGCATTGTGTCTCTTTTCTTTAACAAAAGCCCTTAGGCTTAAAAAAAAAATCCCAAATTAAATCTAGGGTGGTTCTACAAAGGGAAAACTACTCTCTTTGCTGCAACCAAAACACAAAGGTCATAAATAACATAGCATTATAACTCTATTCTTTTGGATTTATCTGCAGCTTTCAACACTGTCAACATCCAAGCTGCCAGTGATATCCAAATCAGCTCCTTTTTTTTTTGTAGTCCCGGAAAACAGGTCCTACCAAGTCAGCTGGATAACTCGCCCTCAAACACCTCAAAAACCTGCATTCAGGGATACGGTACTTCAAGGATCAGTCCTTAGACCCCACCCCCCTTTTTTGACCATCTACACCACACAGAAAACTTATCCAATTCCCAATGGAATGCTGATATCTCTATATCCAATTCCCCCCTCTGTTTTTTCATCTCTCATCTCTGTTCGATCCCGTCTCAGACATGATCGCTGCATGACTCTCTGATATATCAGCCTGGCTGATTAACTCAAGACTGAGCTCTGATTCCCTCTAGCAAAGATGTCCTCTATATCCATCGGAGGTCATAAAGTCCATGCATACATGTTTCAGAGCTCACCTTCAGTGACCACATTACAACGACTGCCAGGTCCTGCCACTTTATGCTTCATAATATGAAAAATAAGGACCGCATTAATATCTTAAGGAATAAAAATGAAAATTAGCTGAAAATGTACTCTCTCAGGCCATACAAGATGCAGATTTTGTTTCTTCATTGAAACAGATTTGGAGAAATTCAGCATAATTTTGCTTGCTCACCAGTGGATCCTCTGCAGTGAATGGGTGCCGTCAGAATGAGAGTCCAAACAGCTGATAAAAACATCACAATAATCCACAACTAAAAATTCATCATCAAGGCATTTTAACTTAAACCATCACTTCTGGCCAAAATACCAGTCCATAATCCATAATAACGCTTTCTCCAGTGAAAAATTCAATCCCATATGTTGTCCTCTCACTTCAAAATCCACCACCACATTTGTTTAGAACTTGTTTGGACTGCTTTGTAAGGTGGCGGTACGGTGGACGAGAAGTGCAAAACAAATCACAATTCTGAACACAAAATAACAATTGAAAATAAATGCCTTTACGATGTGATACGAGATTTGAAAAGGGAGGAAAAAAAAGTTTGGCAAAAGGCGGGATCGAACCTGGGTCGATCGCGTCAAAAAGCCAACAGCAAGCGCTTATCCATCTGCGCTACTGGAGCTGATGTTTTACAGCTACTTTTAACTAAATGTAAATATACACTCCGTATTTTTATTCCATAGTAAGGGCAATTCATATAATACATTTAAACGGAGCTACTTTAATTCCATCTCCGAACTTTCTACCACGTCTCTGCTGTTCTTCATGTCTCGTCCAGTCAGCAGTGAGTAATCCCAAACCAATGGCGCTGTCTCAAACTATACCTACCTCTTCCGGTTTGTCTGATTTGTCCTTGTGTTTTCTGACTTGTTATTTTGTTTTCGAATTTGTCGTTGCGCTTTCTGAATTGTTATTTTGTTTTTTAGACTTGCATTTGCATTTGTAATTTGTTATTTTGTTTTCAGAATTGTGATTTGCTTTGCACTTCTCGGCCACCGTATGGCGGAGAGCTCAACGCGCTGCAACTTAAAAAAGCACATGCAAATAGAAAAAGCACCAGCAAATGAAGAAAACATCTTCATCAGTTTGACAACACGCGCTCTGCAAAGACTCACAACACGACCAAATACAGAAACGCGCTGCAAAAACTCACAACACAACCAAATACAAGCGTTGCACATAGTACAGACCACAGCGGAAATGTTTCAAGGCGACCCCAACAACCCTTACGAAAATTAACCATGGTTTTAGTAGTATTGATGTTTTTGCCGTTACCATTACCATTTTGTTTTTGGTGATAGCCTACCATTTGTGTAACCACACAAATACCATGGTTAAACTATGGTTTGTGTAATTTGTTATTACCATGGTTTAACTATAGTAACCATGTATATTTATTTATTTTTTATAGTAAAACCATGGTTAATTTTCGTAAGGGAAGTTGTAAAAGTAAGTTAGCCAGCTTACATATGTTTCACAGGTACAGTAATTGTGTATTTCGTCAGCTTAATTTAGGCTAATATGGGGGGGAAAGCTAAGCTAACATCAAGATGTTAAAACAAATAAAAATCTCACCTTTCAGAGTAGAAACTGAAGCGTGTCCCAGCAGCCAGGTTCATTTGTTGCGGTTCCCTTATACATTTCTACGGTGACCGAGAAGTGCAAAGCAAAACACAATTCTGAAAACAAAATAACAAATTACAAACGCAAATGCAAGTCTATAAAACAAAATAACAATTCAGAAAACATTATAACAAGTCAGAAAACACAATGACAAATCCAAAAACAAATGAACAAGTCAGAAAACACAACGACAAATCAGACAAACCGGAAGAGGTAGGTACAGTTTGAGACAGCGCCAGTGGTTTGGGATTACTCACCGCTGACTGGACGAGACATCTGTCAATCAACGTATACGTATATATTAAAAATACGGAGTGTCTATTTAGATTTAATTAAAAGTAATCATGAATCATCAGCTCCAGTGGCGCAGATGGATAAGTGTGTGCTGTTGGCTTTTTGATGTGATCGACCCGGGTTCGAACCCACCTTTTGCCGAACTTTTATTTCCTCCCTTTTCAAATCTCGTATTAGCAATGGATTCTATTTACACTAAGTGAAAAGAGCAGTATTTTTAGCAATATGCTATTTACACTAAGTGCAAATACCCATTTACACCATGTTAAAATAGCAGGATTTCTACTATCAAGTATACTACTTGTTGCTAATAGTGGCAATTATCTGCACTTCAGTATTGTAGTACATTATAAAACAGTATGCAATAATAACGTATTGAGTGTAAATTATCATTTTAATTTTAATTATTAAATGGATGCCACCTTATTGGTACAATAAAGCCCTCCCTACACCTACCCTAACCCTACCCGATACTTTATTTTCAACTTTTTGATTATTTCCTTAATTTTTATTGAAAATAAATGCCTTTACGATGTGATACGAGATTTGAAAAGGGAGAAAAAAAAAGTTCGGCAAAAGGCGGGATCGAACCTGGGTCAATCGCGTTAAAAAGCCAATGACCAGCACTTATCCATCTGCACCACTGGAGTTGACGATTTACATCCACTTTTAACTAAATGTAAACAGACACCCCATATTTTTTATTCCAGAGTAATGGCAATTCATACAATACATTTAAACTGAGCTACTTATACCTACCTCTTCCGGTTTGTCTGATTTATCGTTGTGTTTTCTGACTTGTTCATTTGTTTTCGGATTTGTCGTTGTGTTTTCTGACTTGTTAATCTGTTTTCGGATTTGTCGTTGTGTTTTCTGACTTGTTAATCTGTTTTCGGATTTGTCGTTGTGTTTTCTGACTTGTTAATCTGTTTTCGGATTTGTCGTTGTGTTTTCTGACTTGTTATTTTGTTTTCGGATTTGTCGTTGTGCTTTCTGACTTGTTATTATGTTTTCGAATTTGTCATTGTGTTTTCTGACTTGTTATTTTGTTTTTTAGACTTGCATTTGCGTTTGTAATTTGTTATTTTGTTTTCAGAATTGTGATTTGCTTTGCACTTCACAGCTACCGTAGATTTCCGATATTTGTGCTTATATTTGCAGCGCGTTTCTGTATTTGATTCGGTTGCGAGTTTTTGCAGCGCATTTCTGCATTTCTGTATTTGGTCGTGTTGTGAGTATTTGTAGCGTGTGCCTAGTCAAACTGATGAAGATGTTTTCTTAATTTGCTGGTGCTTTTTCTATTTGCATATGTTTTCTTAATGGGGTAAGCGATTTTTCAAAAACGCTTTAGAAAGTTAATGCGATTTTTGCACTTTGTCACTCTGACTAGAGAAGGTCCGCTAAAACATTTTTGATTTGTTCTCAAATAAATAAATGTTCCACACATCTGAGAAATCAGCCGCCAGAGGGCAGCATATATCACAAATCCAGCAATGCAATGAAGTCAGAGGTGCTGCACTGTTACCAAAGCCACTTGAGCAAATATAACTCTAGCAGTACTTGGCGTATCGAGGAGTAATTTGTGAAGAGTTATTCGTCAGTTTTACAAATTCTATACTCCTCCTTTAGTATTACATCACAGACTATGAACATGCAAGGAGAAAAAGAGGAGAGTGAAAAACAAGAGATGAGTAACGTTGGGAAGTGTCTCTACTCATGTGATTGGCTGACAGCTCTTTTGTCTCTGTAGTTCCACTATAAAAGCTCCGCAAACGGTACTCTCATGTTGTATTAGCCTGGAATACTGCGCACCATAAGGATCTACAACTCATCATGATTTTTACGCAATGGATTAACATATCTGGATATTACCACCTATAAATTCCGCCAAGTAGCCTGTATTATCTGATTATCAACTACTTAAAAGAGAACTTTTTCAACTTATTGGACACATTTTTGCGCACATTGTACACCATGGCAAATACTTGCTTACAGTTCACGGGTTTTGTGATGAGTTTTCTTGGTTGGATCGGCCTTATCATCGCCACTGCCACTAATGAATGGGTGGTCACTTGTAAATACAACATGAACACATGTAAGAAGATGGATGAACTGGAGGCCAAAGGTTTATGGGCAGACTGTGTGATCTCAACTGCGCTGTATCACTGCATCACACTCACGCAGATCCTCGAGCTACCAGGTACGTGTGAAATAATACATTAATGTAAGCTTTTTTTTTTGTTCGGAATGAAGATGAAAACCATTACTGAAACAATGCATTTTCATTATTTAATACATGAGCATAAGGATAAAATGACATAAAAGAGTTTATTAAATAAAATATAAATATGAAATAAAATTTGAACATGCAAATACATTTAAAATGTATTTTTAAAAATAATTCATATAGTATGTTATATAAAAGTATATAGCATTTTTACAAAGTGCATAAACATTGTTTTATATATGCTTATATAAAACAACTTTTTCACCACTATTTGTGTGTGTGTGTGTGTGAACATACTATCGCTTATCTAAATAGTTGATTCTGTTTAACTGAATTGTATTATTATTATATAATGAAAAGGAGAATAAAATGATTCTGGTCTTTGTTGAAGCGTACATCCAGACGTCTCGAGCGCTAATGGTCACAGCATCGATTCTCGGATTGCCTGCTGTCGCGCTCGTGCTCATGTCTATGTCCTGTATTAACCTCGGAAGTGAACCAGAAAGCGCCAAGAACAAACGATCAGTGCTCGGAGGAACCATAATCCTGCTGACTGGTAACCCTGTATTTAAATTAAGCTCATATTACGCTCAGAAAAATGACACCAACATACCCTTATGCCACTTAGTATTCTGTAAATTGAAGATGAGTGTATATCTCTCTCACTTACATTAAGGGTATGATGCAACATACAACAAAAAAGGCTATAATTTAATGTTAAGTGTGTTTTTTCCTTCTCAGCTTTTTGCGGCATCGTCTCCACCGTGTGGTTTCCCATCGGGGCCCATCACGAGAGGGGCTTGATGTCCTTTGGCTTCTCCCTGTATTCGGGCTGGGTGGGCACTGCACTTTGTTTGCTGGGAGGCTGTATGATCACCTGCTGTTCAGTGGACACCCCTACTACATACACTGACAACAATAGATTCTACTACTCCAAACAGGGCCCTGCTCATTCCGGCCCCGCCTCCACTAACCACGCCAAAAGTGCTCACGTGTGAGCTTCGGGATTACTGCTCAGATCTGATTTCTACTCTGTTTTTGCTCTCTCTCTCTCTCTCTCTCTCTCTTTCCACTGTTTCTTGTTTCAGCAATGTCTCTATCTACAGTGGTGACTCTTTGGATAGTTATCTTCCAGCTGAACTCTGACCTTTTGACACGGAGCGGGGTATGTCACCCAGATGTTACATAACAAAGTACAGTCGCCGGTGAAGGACCTCCAATGAAGGATTCAGTGTTTAAAAGGTCTTCTACTGATTCTGCTCAGTACAATGTTCCATTTTAAGTCCTATTTTTGTAGTGAAAAAATAATTTTTGCATTTTTATACGAATACTAACAGTATTGCCATTGTTGTTTTTATTCTAAATCTTTCAGTTTATTTCAGTCTGTTTGTACAGCTATATTTTCATTTTGTTTAATTTCAGACCATTTCACGATAGCCACCCAAACAAAACTACCAAAATTGGACCAAAGCAGTAATTACTTAGCAATATTATTTATTGTAATACTTTGTATGCAGTTTTTATTATGTTGTAATAAACAATGTTGTCCATGTGAAATTTTTTTTTATTTTATTTTTTATATATTATAGGCAATATGTCATTTTTTTATATATGTAAAACTCTCTGTGCTGGGAAACTGAACTGAATTGCTCTCAGCAGGACTATACTGTTGAGAACGTGGTGTCTGCTGTCAGATGCCCAGGCAGGTGTAGTGCATCATCATTAAACCTCTCATTCATTCTCACTAAAAGCACTCGAGACGCATACAATTCAGGTATCCGAGACATGTACCCGTATCGATTTCTCTTACTCCAGTGAGAAACTTGTCCCATTATGACCAATGGGCAACTCAATGACTGGAAGACAGCGCTGATTAAAGGTTAACGGTCGCATTCGGCCATAAAGGCAGATTTATGCGCCGGCTGCGACGAGTCTCCATCTTTGTTCTCTGGTTGGGATCCTTGCACTGAATGCTTCCTGTTACACATGGAGTTTGAGTGGGCATACAGTCAAAAATGGCTGAATACTGATATAAGCAACATGTGAATGTCTCTGTACATCGTGTGAAAAAGAAAACAGCAAATTTAACCACTACAGTATAATTTATCCGGTGTAGGGTGATGTTTAGATGTCAAATATTGCTTTTTCGTAGATCTTATACGTTCAGTCTTTGGTTAAAGGTGGTTTGGGGTGAAGTAAATTCAATTAAAAATGGCATTGGAATCTACAGTATGTTTCTTTTCTAAATATGGCTGCAAATAACAACATACAAGCAGAAGGAGAGACAGACAGAGCAGATATTGACCTGAACTAGAAGGAATCAGGAAGATGAAAAGTTTTTGTTAATACAGCCTTCATTCCTGTATATGTTCATAGCTTGGAGGGAAGTAGTTTAGCACTTTCTTTTTAAAGGGTCATGAAACACTAGCACACATTTTTGAGATGTTAACAAATATTGTATGTTGCAGATAATATAAATGGTACTTTTTTTGAAGAGTGAAGCTGATCGTTTGGTCTATTTTAGTATTCTGGTGTCATGAACAAATTAGTCCAGTAGCATGAAAAGACCTTTAAATGTAAGCTCTATTCAGTGCCTGATTAGAAAACCTACACACTTGGCTTATGCGATATGTTGTCTTAATTATGTAAATATGACTCTAATTACCTTTAAAAAAAAGGTATAGCTTCACAAAGCTATAGAGTTTGAAATATTCCTCGTTCTTTAACTGCTCAGCATACTAGATTAGCATACCACTAGCCTGTTAGCTTATTAAATCTATCATCTTTAATAATTTAAGATCATGCAAATAATAAAATGCGAAACAATAAAATTTAATATATTTAATTTTGGCACAGGATTTGAAATCAATATCGAGTCAGAATCAACAGGATGTGACTTTTGTTAACTAAAGTGTATGTCAGATGCCTCTTTCACACACACTTCTGAGCAATTTTCAACATTTATGAGAACTGATTCATGGTGGGTTTCATGACCCTTTAATGTTCTTTGCATAATTTGAGAAAGGATATATCTGCATTTGTACAAACATTAGACAACTTCACTAGTCAAAGTGCTGCAGGGGTCAATTTCTTACAAGAGAATAATCATACTCTAATGTGGAAATACAGCAACCGTGACTTACTAATTTAAGCTCGACTGTGTTTTCCTTGGAAAACTGATAGTACTGAGCTAAAAAATTACAAAATTGTGTATTGGTACCTAATACTCCAGAAAAAAAAAAAGTTACTGATTAAAATCTCACAGTATGAGACTAACCTGGAACTGACCAGAAAAATATGCAGTTTCCAGAATGTTCTGAAAACACCAAAAGGCTTCTTTTGGTGACAGGAAATGACTGATACTTTGAGCAGTGAGTCATTATCAACTTTTGCATAAGGATTTTTGATAAGGATCTTTAACACAAGTATTAGGATATATTCGTATTAAAGCAACTATGTTTGCATAAGCATAAAAGTGCATAATATTTAAGTTTTTAAGCATATATGGAAAATATAACCATCTACCACACACTATCAAAGCATTTAACATCTTCCTCACATCCAGGATTAGCACCAGGATATTTTACATCAGAAAAAGGGGAGGCCTCCCCCCCAAACAGATGACGTATAATATAAGGACATCACATTTAAATCTGATTCAGGCTGATGACAGATGACACAAATGACATCCTATGAGTGCCTCATAGGAATAACACTTATGAAGACCCTCCCACAAAAGGAGTGTGCTTCAGGTTGTGTCGATGTCTGCGCCATACAGACAGATGGGTCTGATCTGTATGAATTGACCATAACAACATGCTTTGAGGTCTCCAAACCATATTGTACTACATCGACCACCATTGCAGCAATGATAATGGAACAGTACATCTCGATCTGTTTATCTCATTCCTCTGCATAGCCAGCGGCACCCCTCCCAGTATGACCATGTTTGTTTTGTGCTCAGGTACGACCCTTGGATCGCTGTTATTCTAGGCTCAGCGCTCCACCCCACAGGAAACAGAGCGGGCCTACACCGCTTACACAAGCCACCCATGTGAGGATATTTATCACCTCTGATTTCGGGTTGTGTGAGACCGCCTTAAAGCGAAAGGAAAATCAAGAGTCACGCTTATCTGATCTGCAATAAATGACTTTCATTGTTGCATGGAAGCAATATTAACATCTCATTACACAGTGCAACGGGAGAGCAAAACCACAAGTAGAAGAAACAATAAATAGATTCTTTAAAAAAAAATCACTGAAACCAGAATACATCCACTTCATACCAAAATATACAGCAGAAACAAAGATCAGATTTGCAAGGGAAGCCAATCTCCACATTTCCTGGACAAATACCGAAAAAACTATGATAGCAGTAAAGATAGTTCACAAAGTACAAACACTGTACCTTTTCTCAGACAAATAACAAATAGTAGCTGACTTTAAAAGCAATAGTGGAAACATTTTTGTTTTTTACAGACAGATTTTTAATAAAATATTTCTGTACGTAGATTTGAATCTTACTTAAAATAATAATTCACCCACAAATGAAAATTGTCATCATTTACTCATGTCGCTCAAAACCTGTATGACTTCTGCTGAACACAAAAGAACTGTTTTTGTCCTTACAATGAAAGTCAATGGGGTCCAAACATCATCAATGGACCCCACTGCATTCCACTGTATGGGCAAAAAAAAAAAAAAAAATTTTTTTTGTTGTGTACAGATTGGAAGTGGTATGAGGGTGAGTATATGATGACAGAATATTTATTTTTGGGTGAACTATCCCTTTAAAACCATGCCCTCTTTGAGCCTATTCTTATGGGCTAACATTTATTTAAATCAAAACTACTAAATCAAAATCCCAAAATCTCCAGTTATGTTTTTAGAAAGAGGTAATTAAAAATATATGCTTTCACCACTTTTCTTTAGAAGTTCTTCTGTACCCACAGAACACCACCGGTAGTGACTAGGCTACCCCAACAGAGAACCTGAAGGTATGAAATGCCTGTAAAAAAATACTTCTCTTCGATATCTCACGTCTCCACACTGTTATATGGTATTCTACTCTACAGAAGTAAAATGGTGTCTTTTGTCGGATATAGTAAACAAAGGTTGCAGACTTTGGCTTGCTTTGTAAACAGAGGCCACTCAGGAATAGGAGGGTTCGGGGGGTGTACGGTCGGCAGGCTGCTACCCTCGTCTCTCAGAATGCTACATTTAAGATTTACATCAAGTCTTTCATCGGTCATCACACATGCAAATACTCACAGTTTTACTCTGGGCCTGTTTGTTCTGAACATGCTATACATTCAGCAAAATGCCACGGCGACAAAGAATCACATCATAGACCAGATGCAAGGAACAAAATCAACCCAGGCCCCAAAATGAAGCTCTATGCGCTTGTGAGAGCTAATGGGACTAAAAGGACACAGCCTGCAAATAATTTATGGCAACTCAATCTTTTGTTTTTTGTTATTTCAACATATTTGTCACAAACAAAAATTGGGGGAGACACATTTAAAGTAATATGACATGAAATACGCAGTGCGTTTTGAACACATGTGGCCTTCCAAATGTATGGATTTGAGGCCTGGCTTGGTTGCTTTTTGTTTTTTATTATTATCATTATTTTTTTTGCCTTTTTCGGCTGCCAGAGCTGTAGCACAGATAGAGTTAGACTGAACAGATCAATTGAACGCCACATGAATTATAGGAGAACAGCAGAAGAGCACAGCCAGATAAAAAATTCACAACACGCTCCACACCACATGCAAATTTCACTCCCCCTCTTTTCCTAAACCTCTTCCTTATTTTTGGTCAACGGACACACTGACCAGCTGAGAGACACAAATCGTACTGTGGTCACACCGTCAGTATTTACACAGAGCTGCCTGCTTGCAAGGATGAAGCGGAGTCACTGGCACATAGGATGAATGGATGGTCGGTGGTGACACGTGATGGCTGACAGGCACCTTCACAAGGAAAAAAAAACCTCATGGATATGTCGGCATCAACAGAAATGACAAACAAACAAGCATGGACATCTTGATGGTCATATTTAAAGCACACACTGACAGATGAAGGCACTATTGCAAGCAAAGTCCAATTACTATTTGTGACAACCTACAGTCCAAACCTCACTTGGGCTAGATGTTAGAGCAGAAGAGAACGAGGCCTTTGATTCAGTGGGGTCATTTCCATTCGCATTTTATGGCTATCATTGATCTTTGCTTCTCAAAACGAACCTTTTTGTATGCAATATTAAAACTGATTAAGAAAAACAGCTGCTTACTGAATTGCAAAAGTGTGCAAATCGCTTTAAGTGTTTTAGGGTTTCACATGGCAATGTTTCCTGGTTTTATATCGACCCCACATAACGTTGGGGCTAACAGACTACAGGAAGTGACCTGTGAACGGACATCCTCCTAACAGATGAAAGACGCTCATATTGGGAAGGGCTGTGGGACTGTGATAACTATAGATTATACATATTTAAGTGCTGAAGAGTTCGGTGACATGATTACAGTGAGAATTAGGGATCAAACTGTTAAAATTTATTTTAAAAAGAAGGAATATTTGGGCTCTTTAGGTTCTGTGTGGTCAAAAAAATGATCAAAAGCCTTTTAAAAGTGAAATCCCATCCTATGTGTTCTCATTATCCTATCAGTAGTGAAAAAGGGCTGCAAATGAAGGAATAGGAATAAAATAAAAACTCACTGCAGAGACATAACAACCTAGCCCAAGGGTTCTGCAGTTGTTGGCAGACGAGTACATTCAGATTACATTCTCATTCCAAAGGATCGTCCAAATCGTCGTCGACTACCAGGGCCTCAAAGCCCGGACTGGGTTTGCCAGCTTTGCTTTTGGCCCTGCTGTTTGAGGAGGAAGAGGAGGTCCTGTGGTTGTCCACCCTGTCCAGGCCATCAGGCTGAGGCTCGCTCTGCTCCTGGTGTTGCTGTTTCTGGTGCCCACCTTTGCCCTCATGGGAGCCCCAGGTTTGGTACGGCCCTCCGTCTCCAGAAGGGTGCAGATCATCATCTACTACAAAGTTGTCATCCACACCAATGTCGTAGCGCTGGTATGTGCTAGCGTGGGCCTCCTCCTCACGTGCCGTGATCTCCAGGGTGCTGTTCCACATGCCGTAGCCGAAGTAGATCAAAACACCTGCAGAAACAAACACACAGAGACAACACAAACAATGCACACATACATAATCTACTGCACAAATGTTACTGATGAGTGTTTTCCCTGTCAAACATAGCAAATGAGTAATAGTGGAGGTTTTAGTCTGCTCATATAAGAGAGAGGAACATGGGTCATTCCTGTTTTGCAGGAGTTTTGAACTGTAATTTTTACTGTAAAAAATAAATGTGATTGTGTTGTAATTTAAGGATGTATTTCTATAAAAAAACTATTCACCAAGAATATATATGAACTACAACTTAATTAATTAAAAAATAAAATTAACTAACTGACTAACTGAGCTAATACTATCAATTGCTCAGTGAGGTTTAGATGAAGGTGTCAATATGAAGTTAATTCTGATTTTTACAACCATCTTTCAAAATTAATATTACAAAAGTAATATTATCATATATCAATTTTAGAAACATTCCACCAACCAACCAACCAACCAACTAACTAACTTACTAACTAACTAAATAAATCACATAATTTATTAAATTCCATTGGTGATCATTATGGATGTTTATTTAAATATGATGTCACTTTATGTAGGATGATGGGTCAGCTGGTGGGTCGCAAGACCATTCTGAGTGGGTCGCGGATTGTACAGTCAAAGAAACAACATCAACAACAAAAAACGTAATTCTAAATGTTTTTTCTGATGCAAGACGTTTATTTTGAAAGATGTGCGTGAAAGCTGTTGACACTTTTTTTTTGCAGTTTAAGTAAAGACTGCCTGAGAAAAACGTGCTGTCCCGATTCAGTATCTGCGGTCAAATGAGATGTTGTTGACTTAATGTCAGTCTCATTATTCTATTGTTATTTTTGTAGCTTGTTATGAAATAAAAAAGGTCTCTCACCTCAGAAAAATGAACTATCCTGTCCTGTCAGATGTTATACTGTGCTTGTAGCACGCACTCTTCAATTGCATGCGCAAAGACGTATCTTACTGATCCCAAACCTTGGAACAGTAGTGTATACATGAAACTGCATCTCAGGAATGACCCATGTAAATAAAATGCTGCCTGTATAAACCTGTCTATTTAAAATAATACTGAAACTCACCCACAAAGCACCATACGCCAAAACGGATCCATGTGATGGTGGAGAGCTTGAGCATGAGGTAAACATTTACCAGCATGGCGGAGGCCGGGACGAAGGGAACGCAGGGAGCCATGTAGGGCAGGCGCTTGGGGTTCTCCGGCTGCTGAACGATGATGAAGATCAACAGCATGATGACCAGAAGCAGCAGCACCAGCAGCAGCACCGCCCACCACTGGCCATCAGCGATCTGACCCGACCCGAAGATGATGAGTGAGCAGAAGCAGAAGATGAGGATGAAGAGCAAAATGACGCAGCGGGTGACGATGCGGCCAGTGGCCATGGTGGGTCGGTCCATCTTGCCCGGCAGGCCAAGCCGAATGCGCATGGTGTAATAGCGAGGCCCCAGCAGCTTCTTCAACTTTAGCAGATACACGCTATCTGTCTCATCTGACTCGATGCCTGAGGACATGTCCACTGTGCCGTAGTTGGGGTGACTGGCTGTGTAGGTGGACTTGTCGGGTTTACCGATCAGCATCTCGTTGTCTCCTAGAGACGGCAAGTTCTTGGCTCCACAGGTGTTTGTTGGAGCTCCTCCAAAATCATCGACCTCGCTGATTGGCGAACAGGCTTCCTTCTCACACTCGGCCAGAACTCCCTCCTTACGCTTTGCGTTCTGCTCGGAGAGGAAGTTGACGAATCCGTGAATGTCTCCTTCAGGCTGGTAACGTAGCAGCAGCACACACACCGACACTAGCGTGTAGGCTAGCAGAGTGCCGATGGACATCATCTCAATCAGGTCCCTCAGACTGACGAGCAATGCCAAGAGAGCAGAGAGGAAGCCCGACACCACACAGGCCACTGCAGGAGTCTCTGTGTATGTGCTCACATTGGCCAGGAACCTAAAACATACAGATTGTGCACATGACACCTTCAATCCTCCAATCACAAGAGGGCAGTGCTACACACAGGTGTAAATGGAGTCCATAGCGAATTTGGATGTAGTCAGAAATGTATATGACCACATTCAATTTGAAGTGTGAATGCTGATCTGTCATGGCCACCTGAAAGTATTGACTACTCAACTGTCAGTCAACGACTGCATTAAAGAAAAAGGTTACATTTTGTCAGAGGTGTGTGGCTTCAAAATAACTGTCCGAAAAGTTTGGGGTCAGCAATATATACTGTATATATTTACATTAATACTTAAAAATATATTTATAATGTTACAATAGTTTACTATTTCACCTATTTCACTTACTATATCGCTATTCATCAGCAAATCTCAGAGAAAATGTATCACAGTTTTCAACATTGACAATAATAAGAAATGTTTCTTGAGCACCAAATCAGCATATTTGAATGATTTCTGAAGGATCATGTGACACTGAAGACTGAAGTAATGATGCTGAAAATTAAACTTTGCCATCACAGGAATTAATTACATTTAAAATTACATTTTTAAACATGTAAACACGTAGCCTTGGTAAACATAAGAATCTTTCAAAATCATTAAAAAGTCTTACTGACCCCAAATTTAGTATAGTGCATGTATTGACAGATTATGTGTAGCTCAGCCGAAAATAATTTATTACAGGTACTCCACTAAAATATTTTTGTTCCCCCTCAAAATGTCATATTTGCAGTGATATTGAAATCTAGTATTATTAGTCTTTTTTAATACATTTAAAAAATTGTTTAAAGACCCTCACCTTTGAATCTGATCACAAATGGTCATATAAGATGCATTTGAGCTATTTTGAGAGATACTACTACTGAATGCACAACAATGCATCTTGTCTGACCACTTTTGATAACCAGTGACGAGTGTACTGATGTTAACACCATGTGTAAACAGGGTGAATCATCCGAACATTAATTTGATCAAAGAAGTCTTACCACATACCCATTATACTGGCTTTGATTTAAAATGTCAAGGCTCTAAGTAGCATTTCTTTTGAGACTGCATGATGGCAGGAGCTTACTTCTCCAGCAGAGAATGATATTTAAATGGCATTTTTGCAACATTTAATGGAAACAGACGCATTATAGAGCATCACGGATCACTACTTAACCCTGTGATTTCATTTTATTTTACCTGAAGAGCAAACCATCTCCGGCCATGGCATAGATGATTCTCGGCATTGGGAAGAGAGAGCCCAACAAACTGACTGTCAGTCCTGCAATGGAGCCAATGGCCACTATGTATTTGGCAGTTTGGAAGCCATGTAGAGAAAACATCTCCATCAGCGGAGCATCTGTGTCAATTTCATTGTAGGGGACCATCAGGGTGAGGATCACACTCACCTGTGAGAGAGACAGAGAGGCAGAGAGTGTGATTCATTGACCTTACAAATTGACCGTACATTTTTTTTTTGTGCTGCTGTGACTTTAAGAAATGCCCCATCATGAATTTTAGGATCAGACTGAAATGAGCAGGAACATTGTTAAAAATCTTCTAATGTCGAGAATCTTTGGAAGAATATGCAAAGTAGACTGAAACAGTACAAAGTTTTTTCTTTCTTTCTGGTGTTTAGCACTACAATAATTTATTTTTAAGTTTCTGAACACCAAACAGGCATCACACTGATGTTTCCATATATTAAAATATCAATATCAAATATTTTTTTTGCTGGGTAGGAAGCACTGAGTTCTGAAAGTTACCATCTGTTTTCATAGTACTGTACAATGGACACTTTTATATCAAAAGATCAAGGACACTTTGATTGCACGTGATATGACCCATTTAATAAATCTCAGAAAATGCTATCTTTATCTGTAACACAAACGCACACATATGCACACAAACATACACACACATACAGACAGGGAAATGAAATGCTTGGCTAAAATTAGCCTCTACGACAACAAAATGAGATCTGGAGTGGTGAACGCTGCTAATGAACAAGTTTGCTTCTCATCAGACAGTCCTGTAGGTGTGAAAATGAAGAGCCATTTTAGTAAAGGCAATTTCATTCCATCTGAAACCAAAACAGACGTGAGAAAAATTGGAGAGAGATAAAAGAATAAAAAGATCAATTAGAAGGAAACAGGAAAAAATAGAAATAAAATATATAGAATATATTGTTCTGAGATGCAGACAAGAGGTCTGTTGGTGAACTAACACCCATTGCGTTACTATGACAACCTCCTAAAGACAGACAGCACTGCACAGTGATAAAGCCGGAGAGCTTTAATAAATTCAGACATGCTACATGAAGAGAATAATCAATGACTGTCCGTGAACACAAAGAAAGGAACGAAGAAAAGTTATGCCACAGTAGATGATCTTTTTAAATAAAAACTCAGGCATGCATTATTTATATTCTTATACGGAGAAGCTGAAGTATCAACAGACTGTGAATTAAATAATCTAAACTTTATCACCTGACTCAAGTCACTTGTATCATCAATAGTTTTAACAGAAAAGAAAGACAGCCAAAAGATAGCAACATATACAATTTTCAGGTTTAAATTAAAAACTATATGGAGAAAATAACCCAAAATTAGTGATGGTTAATGCCATATACTCACAGAGACATAGGCAGTGAGACAGGTGACCAGAGAGGCAGTGATGGCATAAGGGATGGATGTGTTGGGACTCTTGGCTTCCTCTCCGGTGGTGGCTATAATGTCAAACCCAATAAAAGCATAGAAGCAAGTGGCTGCACCCTGCATGACCTGTTGGGCAGAGCGGTTTATTATAGTTACAAGACAATGCAATTTCCTCCTCAGTGTTTATGCTGAGAGGCACTAACTGCACTAACGGATTGAACTTCAATAATTAATTTGAAATGTACTTTACCCCTGACCAGCCATAAGGCAAGAATCGTCCCTCATCCCAGTTGCTGCCACTGACGAAGAACAGGCCTGCAATCATTATGAATACCCACACCACCAGATTGATGACATTCAGCACGTTGTTGAACCCGACGGAATTCTTCACGCCTAGAGCAACGATCACTGTGACCAGGATGACTATGACCAGGGCCAGGATGTCCGGATACGCCTGCTCCCCTTTACCTGAGAGGTGATGAAGGGAAGCCAGTTTTGATGCTGGCATTATAAAATATTGTCTGAAAGTTTAAACAAACTTAAAAAGCATTGAATTTTTAAACTTAATTAGGCCTCACATTGTCTCGAATACTATAACATATACAGTGGATAAACTAGCAGATAGACAGACAGACACAGACAGACAGACAGATAGACAGATAGACAGACAGACAGACAGACAGATAGATAGATAGATAGATATTATTAAAAAGAAAAGTTTAACATTATTTCACAAATAAAATATACACTGCGTAACTGCATTCTTAAATATTTGGAATAAATGAATAAAAACTTTATGAGATTTATACTTCGTTTTAATAAATAGGGAAAATGTAAACATTAGGTGTAATTGGAACATGAAATTTACACTGGAATAAAAAAAAGCATTAAAAACAGTGAGGACTTGACAATGAGGACAATGAGGCCTCTTCATTTCAGAACAGCACAGCACACCATTGATAAATATCCTACAAATTCCTCGTATGTGTAAACATACCTGGCAATAAAGCTCATTCTGATTCTGAATATAAATAAACAGACAGATAGATGACAGATGACAGTAGTGAGTTTGGACAGCTGTTTTCACAACTTGACAACAGACAGTCCTCATCTGACCCCTCAATACCATCATTAATAAAACATGCATTTCAAAAAATACTCAGCATTCTAACCAGGCCTTAAGCGGAAATGACTATGACACACGTAACGTGGCTGTTACGTGTGTGCAGAGAGACACACAGATGGAGAGATATTAGATTTTTGGAGGAAAGGGATTGGTAAAAGAAAAAGAAGAGATTTTACAACAGCTGGTTGAGAAAGATTGTGTATTTTGGCATGATATGCCATGTTTTATCAGACACAATAGTCTATATGTAATATCTGTCTGCAAACCAAACATGCCATGCAGGAAGCAAATATTGTCCATTTTAGAGTACCCAATATCAATATATCATTCCTCCATCTGTAGTCTGAGTATCTACAGTAGATGTATGGTGTATCTTTTTGAGAACTCTACAAAGATCAAGGGTTTTTAATGCCAAGGACCCCAAAATATGATAATCCCCTTGTTAGGGGCCTTCTCATAAAATATAAAGGCAGCTATACATATTGATGTCAGACAAAAGTGCGATATTCTAAAAACAGCAATAAACAATTCATTTGTATTACTGTAACGAAATCAGACAATTAAACCATATTAAAACATTATCTGTAAAATATTTTTTAAGCAGTACTATTCATTTATTCATGTGTAAAACATTTGAAAAGATGACTGTATAACCAAGTAATTGCATAATAAGCATTCAAGATACATGGAAGCATTTTCACATGAACATGCAGTAAAACAAGGATATGTCAAGATCTAGAATTTGCTTCAGATCATATTTGCTTTAAAAAATATTTCTGTACTAATTTTAATAGCAAATGCCCAACCTAAGAAAGCACTTATCTTTCCTCTTCAGAAATGTAAGTGGAGCAGCTGTTTCACAGTGCAACAAAGCTGTGAGAAAGGTTGCTCTATTTCTTAACAAGCTTTCCTCACATTGCATTGTCACCAGACTATTGACTGCTAAAGTTAGAGGTGCCTTTTCTTTTCTGCAGCACCATTAACTCCAGTCTATTATCAAGCCTACTGTAACTTGTGCTGTAATTTCTGTGTGTGTATGTCTCAAGATTATTAGTGTGTAATTTTCAAATTCTTTCTTTGAAACGGCAACATTCAGTGACATGAAATCAATCATTTAACTAATTTGGAAAATAGGGTGGATTTAATAATAACAGGCTGTCAAGTATATTCTTGTGAAATAAAATAGGTTTTCTTTTTGCAGTATTAAAAGATAGTTCATCTAAAAATGAACATTTGCCGAAAACTTACTAACCTTCAGGCCATCTAAGATGTAGATGAGTTTATTTCTTCATCGGAACAAAAAGATTTATTAGAGAGATTTCAGATTTTTTTTTAGCTGTAGATGTAGATGAGTTTGTTTATTACAACACTTGCTCACCAATGGATCCACTGCAGTGAATGGGTGCCGTCAGAATGAGGGTTCAAACAGCTGATAAAAACATCACAATAATCCACAAGTAATCCACACAACTCCAGTCCATTAATTAATGTTTTTTAAAGTGAAAAACTGTGTATTTATAATAAAGAAATCCATCAAGATGCTGTTTAACTTCAAACCATATAGCTTCCCGGCTAAAATACGAGTCCTCTATGCATAATAACATATGGTCGTGTGCATTACTTGTGGATTGTTGTGATGTTTTTATCAGCTGTTTGGACTCTCATTCTGACGGCAGCCATTCACTGCAGAGGATCCATCAGTGAGCAAGTGATGTAATCCAAAATTTCTCCAAATCCGTTACGATAAAGAAACACTCATCTACATCGTGGATGGCCTGAGGGTGAGTAAATTTGCCACTAATTTTAATTTTGTGTGAACTATTCCATTAAGATTAATCCGGGTCTCAGACTTAGATGATTATGTTCTAAACACAAATTTATAAAAATGTTAATGCAACTCACCCAAGCCGTTGAGCGTTCCTATGTGGTTGATCATGAAGCCGCTGATGCTGTGATTGGCCAGAGAGTCAAACATGCTGCTGAGTGCACTGGCTCCTGCTGCTGTACCAATCAGATACTCCAAAATCAGATTCCAGCCAATAAAAAAAGCCACAAATTCTCCCACTGTCACATAGCTGTAAGTATAGGCTGATCCTGTGGTTTTAGGCACTCGCACACCAAATTCAGCATAGCACACCCCTGTGGAGAGATAGCAATTATTACTGTAACACCTGCACTCCTGGAGGTTATCAATAAAAGCATGCAAGTCTCTAACCAGTTGCGGCGATGGAATCATTGATTTTTTTTTTTGCTGGAGTGTCAGATCAATTCTCAAATGTCAAACTCATAGAATCCAGATAACAGGAGGAAAATCCCTCTTTACAGGCTGAATCCCTGTAAACCCCACTACAGTGGAAAAGATAAGGATTATCTGTTTCTACATTCACTCCAATATGTACTCTCTGACATCAGTGCTATAAAGCAGTACATATCCTTTCAAGTTGATGTAATACATGATCAAATATATGACGGCAGTCACAGCACTTGAATTTATTCATTGAGAATTGACTGAATGGTAAAAAGTGGCAGTTGCATACAAGAATGGAATCAGATTGAATTAAATTTCACTTTAATGGATTTTAAAGATTTTATTGTGATTCTAATGTGATATGTCTTTTTATCTTTTTTAAAGAAATTAACACTTCTATTATGCAAGGATGCACTGAATTGATCAGAATTGACAGTAAATACATTCATAATATTACAAAACATTTATATTTCAAATATAACAATTTTCTACAAAAATATTAAGCAGCTGAACTGTTTTCAACATTGATGATAGGAATATGGAATTATAAGAATAATTGTTTCTTGAGCAGCAAATCAGCAGATTAGAATGATTTCTGAAGGATCATGTGACACTGAAGACTGGAGTAATGATGCTGAAGCCATCACAGGCATACATTTTAAAATATAACAAAATAGAAAAGTTATTTTAATTTGAAATAATATTTCACAAAATTACTGTTTTACTGTATTTTTGTATCAAATAAATGCAGCCTTGGTGAGACTTTTTTCAAAAACATTAAAAAAAAAAAATCTTACAGATGTCAAATTTGTGAATATTTTTTCTTGGAATGATTTTACTTTAATTGAAGGTTAGATTTTTGTGAACATTTTGAAAGAAAGACAAAGCGCATAAAAAGCAAAAACTTTTTCCATGGCCTGTTTTGCAAATATTTACCAAGGGTGCCAATATTAGTGGAGGACACTGTATATCTAATGGCTACATGGAATGATAAAGACAAATGCTATCTAAACTCTGCTTCTGTTTCCATGAGTGGAAAGGTCAGCTGCATTCAGGAAAAAATATCCCTTTCATTTTTGGGTTCTTTATGTTGTTATCCACAGGAAAAACTAAATGGATTTTCTCTCCAACTCTATTTTGGGTGCAGCATGCTGTGCACAGCTTCAACCTGTAAACCTAATGAGCCAGTTTAGCGTGCGTCATCACTACACGTCAGGAGGCATAAAGTTATACATGTGTTCACTCAGCTAAAGCCTGACTCGGGATCAGTGAATAAAAAACGATGCTATCCACAGTACAATAACACTACCTAGGCCGCGCTTCACTGAGGGCAGGTTTACAGGAAGATGACAGACCTCTTTTCTCTGTGTTTTTCTCTTTTGTGTCTAACTGACTGGAACAGGAAGTGGGGGCTGCACTCACCTGACAGGATGGAGGCCACAGCAGCAATGATGAAAGACACAATGACACCAGGACCTGCCATTTCCTTAGCCACCAGTCCAGACACCACATACATGCCAGTGCCGACACAGCTTCCCACTCCCAGAGACACAAGGTCCACGGTGGAGAGAACGCGGGCGAGTTTAGTGCCGTGAGCCCCAGTGCCTCCCGTGCTCTCCAGCATGGACTCCACCGGCTTCGTGCGCAGGACACGGGATTGGAAGGCAAACCAGGAGGTCCCCCACTGAATCCGCCGCGGGTCCAGTTTGGCGAAGAGCCCGCTCATCTTGGAGCCTGGTTATGGATCAAAGGCCTGCAAGAAATTGGGCTGATACTCTGAGGAGGATGGAGGGACTGAAGAAGCTTTGGGTTTTTGATCTTGTAGTATAGGTGGGTCACAAAGAAAGCAGCTGAGATGTTCGCTGTCCTTCAGAGGAGCATCATTACCAGATATTTCCACATGACCATTGAGGGTGAAGGTGAAGCAACGCTGTGAACAAAATGAGATGACAACAGTGTGATCAATCATTATTCTTGGCAGTCATGCTGACATATGCATTTCTTATACTGTATATACAGTATATGTTATGGGGTCAGTATGATTTTGTTTGAATATACATTTTTAATTAATGTTTTTTTATTAATATATAATATATCTATATCTTTTATAAAAAAAATAGCATTACTATAATTTTAGAATACAGATAAATATTAATATAATCTTTTTGACAGTAGCAGTGAAATAGTGCTACATTTTACATTTCTTATGTGCAAGTCATATATTATCTACAAAATTATGTATTTTCCACCTGCCTAATTCATATAAAATATTCTGCTACTTTTTGTTTCCAATTAAACCATTCGTTATCATTCTGTGAATTCTCCCAAAAAAGATGCATTTACTATTGTTCAATTCACTTTCTGAGGCAACTCAAAGGCTGTTGACTGCTAAAACATTTGTGTTGTAGTAAAAGCCTCTTCATGCTAGCCTAAAGGAAATGTGCTGCTGTATTCACCAAATTTACATTTACCCGCCTGATTAAATAGTAATGCAAGAAGCCTTTTTTATCCATCACTGATCTTTGTGAAAGAAAGACCCGTTAGCTTAGTCTAATAGATGAATGAATGCTTTGTACAATGTAAAACATGTAAACACAATATTTTGCTGCCATTGTGGGTTACAAAAAAACAACAACAACAAAAAAACAGATAAGAACTCTGTCAGCAGAACATTTACATATTAGACTTTCATGAGTGTCTTGCTACAGTGATGTTTCATTAGTCATTAATTTCCAGTCCATCTAACAAATCAGTTCAGAAAGATTATTAAATAAATATGAAAAATAAGCTTCAGTAGGTGGTACTAAAAGCAATGGCTTTTTGTAAGAGTTTGTGGATTTGATATCTTCAGGGCCTCTTGATAGGAAAGAGCTGAAGATAACATCAAGGCCCATGTTGAACACTAATAAAATGTGCCGATGAGTCCTGGTGTGCAGCCAAATAGGAACAGATAAAGAACAAACCCCAGCCTGTTCATTCCTACTCTCATTGGCTTCATTTACTAACATTCTCTCTCCTCTCATCTTTTCTCTCTCAAACCTCTTTCATTCTACCAACTAATTTTTTTACACCTCATTTTATAGTCCTTTCCTCTTCTCTTTCACCACCAGCCCAGTTCCTTCCCTTTTAACTCATCAATCCTGTCACTTTGAAGGATTTTGATGGCTTCTCCCATCTGTAATGATACTCTCTCTCCTTCATCCCATGTCTAACTGTCTGCAGACAGTAACAGATCGCAGTGAAGTCTGTCCATCACAGTGACTAAAGCACATGGCTGCTGACCAAGATAATGATTTGTCTAAAGGTTTACAAACCCACAACTGGCCACATGGACCGGGACTGTCTGCTCTATAGCTTATAAATGACCTAAAAGTATGATAATTTGTATTGTGGTTTCGAAAAAAAAAACAATAAACTAAGGTGACGTCCTTCCTGTTGGTCTGCAAATGTAAAAGAAAATGTTATTTAAAGATTATATGCCATTTCACAGCAGTGTGCAGTATAAAGATAAACTCGACCTCATATAAAGCATATGTGATCCGGTATCATATCTGAATCTGTCAAAGTCACATAACACTGATGCTGTTTGTCTCTTTGGCCTGCTAGAAGAGTATATACTCATACCATGCCCTGACCTTATGACACACACATGTATAAACAGAGGTGCAACACAGAGCATTGGTATAATTCAAAGCGACAAGATGAAGCCATAAAGAACCTACATACTACACACAGCTCTGCCTTTATATGATACTTTCCACATGCATTTTATGCAACGGACACACAACGCAAAATATATTTGAGCCAGGGTGGCCATATGTGACATTTATACGGGAAATGTCCTGGCCATGATTTTTATATTGCCTAAAACATCCAAAGTAGTTTGACCAATAACATGCAGGTATTGTACATAATCGACCAATCATGACGCGTCGCGCGTGAGAAGGTAAGAACGATCAAAGCGATGCAAATACGTGCACGTTTTTGTTCGTTCGTTCGACTTGAAGCAGCGCGCCGATCGTTGTATGACACCAAAGTACCGCGAGAGTGATTTGAAAGCATAAGGAGCCGTCTGCTCTGCTCTCTATAGCTCTCGTGAAATAATGTCATACAACGATCATTTTGCACAGTGCTAACAGCCAAAACCTGGATATTTTAGGCAATATAGAAATCCTGGCAAGGGTGCGTCCCGTAAAAATGGCCCATATGGTCACCCTAATTTGAGCAAAAAATACATATAGCCATTTATATTAAAGGCACATAAATTAATTGTCAATGGTTAAAGGATTAACAGCAGCCAAGAGCTTTCTGACCCTCCATAGACAGCAACGCAGCTACCATGTTCAAGGCCCAGAAAGGTAAGGACATCGTTAAAATAGTCCATGTGACATCAGCGGTTCAACCTTAATTTTATGAAGTTATGAGAATGCTTTTTGTGCGCAAAGAAAACAAAAAAGCGACTTTATGCAACAATATATTCTCTTGCATTCTCTTCGACGCGCGTTCAAGAGAGTACCAGGACACATGCATGTGGTGCTGCTGACTAATGAATTGTTGTTTTGGACAAATTATTATTATTTGTGACAAACTGCAAAGTTTTGGGAGTGACAACCCTATGCATGTTTCATGTGTGTTTGGGCACTACCCTGAACCTGTGATGGTTGACATAGTGATAACCATAGCAACATTTTGACGTAATGCAGCTGTGAACATATGTAAACATATACAGAAACATATGGATGCCACTTTAACCCATTTGGTGTTAGCTTTTCTTTACCAAACTATTAGTTACAAGAGACATATTTTCAGGATATCAGGGTGGTTTTCATCTTTAAAATGTATGTGTATGCAAGTGCATTCGTATTCATACACTATTCAAAGGTTTGTTATCAGCAAGATGTTTATTTAATTAAAAAAAAACGGTAAAAACAGTAATATTTTTAAACACTATTACAATTTAAAATAACTTTTCTATTTTAATAGATTTAAAAATGTAATTTATTCATGTGATGGTAAAGCTGAATTTTCAGCATCATTACTCCAGTCTTCAGTGTCACACGATCCTAAAATCATTCTAATATGCTGATTTGATGCTCAAGAAACATTTATTATTATCATTGTTAAAAACAGTTTTATGCTTTATAACATTATAAATGGTTTACTGTTACTTTTGATCAATGCAATTGATCAACTGATTAATGCATCCTTGTTAAATTAAAGTATTTATTCTTTAAAAAAAAATCCTACTGACCCCAAACTTGTGAACAGTAGTATATATGACATGAAAAGCATATTCAGAGTTGGCTGTGATATTAATGCTACAGTATAAGCTAATATGCATGTGAAGCAAGTATATTATTTTATTATAGAGCCAGAAAAAGCAAACCAAACAGGTGGAGCCCCAGGTGGATGTCAAGTTCGCGTAAATCAGTCATGGCTATCATTTAGGAATCATGATAACAGGGTAATTGCAATGTGATTGCTAAGGGAGGAGGTGATGGAAAGGGTTTGGCCATCTGCAGGCAATGTGAGAAGAATTGATTTCCATTGTGAGATCATTGTGTGGGAAAAGAGAGTGGGCGTTTCTACAGCTTTTGTCAAGGAGGTCTGATTGACTGAACTGTTGCCAGTGTGCATCTGAACGGCAGGATTCAATACAAACCTAATATTGTTCATCTTAGGAATAAATAAAAACACCATAGAAATGTTTGTCTTCACTGATCAAGCTGTACAACCTAACATATAATAAATGTTTCATTTTTGTTCGGTTTCCAATTGATGTTGATTCATCTGATAGTATTTACAGCTACATTTTATTCAAAAACACATAAGCCATCACTACACCCTAAATAAAACTTAGGGGCCTGGTCTATTCACATCCTGATAAAAAAAAATTCAGGGCATTTTTATTTAGCTCTAACACTATTTGTATTCTGCTTTCAACGCTAATGCTCAAATTCTGGTCTATTTATCATTTAGATATTGACTTTCATGGTATCTATGAAAACTTCAATCCAGTCAACATAACTCAAATATAGCCTTCAAACTTTAAAACTTGTTATACAATTGCAGAAAGTCCTGACAAGCTTTCTTTCCTCTAGTTTTATTTTAAATATCTGCTATATAATGACAGTGAGACTTTAATCCATAGTCCCAGATGAGAACCTGACACCCCAACTACTCCCCTTCTATTCACACTACATAATTCTGCACTTTAATCACTCTCGCTAATAACAGGGTGAATTTACAAGTCAATTAAAGTCTTCTCACCTGTATCATTTCACCTTGTGTGACACTGCGGCTATCTGCATTCAGAATGAGAAGCTGAGATCTTCCACCGCACTATTCTACAGCTTTATAGTTTAACCTGACAGTACAAGATACAGCAAAACACAGCAGAGCTACGGCTGCAGCAGATGGTGTGTAGAAATGGTAGGCAGAACTGCAGCGCTCAAATTATGTAGAGGGATTCAGACTGCATGTATTTTTTTAATTGCACAGCCCTGCCAATATACTGTACACCTTGGCAGAAGGAAAGACGGAGAAACTGTTCAACAGGCTGTCCTCAAGACAGTTTATTTATTGTTTTAAAAGGATTAGGATACCAGTCCTTGTTCAGAATTACAGACGTATCTTAAATGTTACTGAAAAACGTATAATGTATATATGTTAGAATATTATATAATTCAAACATTTCTGAAAGCCTAACTAAAAATCATCTTTGTTTGGAGTTTAGAATGGGGATCAGCATAACATTTGAGAATATAAATAATCATATAAATTCAAAAGTTTTTTTTTTTTTTTTTTTTTTGGAAAAAA
>NW_015558606.1:996571-1003691 GCF_001515605.1 Sinocyclocheilus anshuiensis | reverse complement strand
TTTTTGGAAATAAGTCTCATGCTCACCAAGGCTGCATTTGAGCAAAAATACAGTAAAAACAATATTTTAATATTCTCAAATTTGATCACAATTAAAAAGTCTTCAGTGTTACATGTTCTTTCAGAAATAATTCTGATATGCTAATTTGGTGATCAAGAAACATTTCTTCTTATTATCAATGTTGAAAATAGTTGTGCTGCTTAATATTTTTTTTTGTGGAAACCATAATACTTTTTTTTTAGGATTATTTGATCAATAGAAACTTCAAACGAACAGCATTTATTTGAACATTTGTAACATTCTTTATGTTTTTAGTCACTTTTGATCAATTTAATGCATCCTTGAATAAAAGTATTAATGTGCATTTATTTAAAAAATTGCAAACTGAAAAAAAGGAATACTCATGTTCTATACAACACAGTAAGAAACTAACCCACTTATGTAAAGTAATGCTTTCTTGAATTCCTTTCATTTTGGCATAAATAAACATATAATTCAAATATGTTTAAGAACCTTAATGCATCATCTAAAATTAATCTCTTACCTCACTCCAAAAAAAAAAAAAAAAGTGTGCAAACAGAAGACCTGTTTAAATGCAGACACTTCAAACTTTGATTATACTTGTCTTCACCCACACAGTCAGATCTTTCCTCAGGGCAGTATAGTGCAACTCCTCCCTTCTTCTTGCTTTCCCTGCTCTACTCCCCCTCCTCCTCCAGGCCGCTGCACTGTTACATAAACTGGCTGCTGAGTGGAGTGAATCTGCCTGGCACGAACACTAACACCATTTCAGGCCATCAGATTTATTGCTCCCTCTCTTCCTCAGTACAACTCCCATCTCTAAGTATCAGGGCACAGTCAGAGCCAAACTCAACCAAATATTTGACTACAGCATTCTAAAACTACTGTTTTTGCCGCATTATGCTGCTAACTGTTTGACATAGCAACATTATGGTATTAAAGGAATAGTTCACCAAAAAATTCATATTGGATGGCCTGAGGGTGAGTACTTTTTCAGCAAAAGTACTCACCCTCAGGCCATCCAAGATGTAGATGAGTCCGTTTCTTCATCGGAACAGATCCATCATTAAGGTGTTTTAACTTTAAACTGTCGCTTCTGACCAAAATGTGAATCCATAATCCATAATAATGTTTCCTCTAGTGAAAAATCCACTGTTGTCCTCTCTCACCAAAATCCACCAACATATTTGTTTTGGACAATTTTTTTTGCTTGTAAAGGGTGCTTGATCTGTGCATATTTCTCTTTTAATTCAGGCAACGTTTTCACTAAGTAACAGAGGGCTTGTATTTTAGCCGGAAACAAGAGTTTAAAGATAAAAGCACCTTAATGATAGATTTATTTCTTACAAACACGCAGCATTTCACTTCATAAGACACTCATTCTGATGGCACCCATTCACTGCAGAGGATCCATTGGTGAGCAAGTGATGTAATGCTAAATTTCTTAAAATCTTTTCTGATGAAGAAACAAACTCATTTTGAGTTCATTTATAGCTCATTTTTGGGTGAACTATTCCTGTAATCAGTCAGAGGTCATTAATTAACAATAAACACTGCTATAAGGCAATGGGTGATGTCTATAATAATAAAATCAATCCTAATTTGTTGCCAGGCATTTTACACTGCAAAAACTACTTTAAAGATTCCATTTTGGTCTTTATAATGAAATTGGGGTTATTTATTTATGTATAGTGTCTCCTCGGCTGTCCACACTGCATTATGTCTCATGCTCACTGTCATTAGCCATGCAGTGCTGCAGGTGGTCCTAATTGACAGAAAGCCTTTAATTGTATTGCAGCATGTGCACAAACAATACGAGTGACATCACAATAGTGGCGGGAGCTTAATGGGAGTATGCACTAGTGTGGCTCATTGAGGAAAAAAGCAAGTCATACCCATGAGTCAGAGTTGAAAAAGCAAATGAAAAGCATGCAGCTTTTCAGGAGCCAAAGCACAAAAAAAATGCATTAAAAAATGCAACAATAAATAGCTCTTGGTTAATTAAGTGTTTTTTTTTTTTTTTGGAAGAATCTTTATTTCTGTCAGGACCACTATCGTCAAAGATGATTGACAATTAGCATACAGTTTGGATTGGCGATATGGTTCTGTTCTGGGCAAGAACACCCTGCGCCTCCATGCAGCCTAGCATGGATGAGAGCAGGGAGAACAGCAATAACCCCCCAGGGTAAACAGAACAGAACTAACATAAATGTATTGCAGATATTGTTCAAGTTCAATCAAAAATTTTATGTACACATTTTAGAATTAGTCTGGTTCAAGGAGAATCAGAAGGCTGAATCCCGACTGACAGAGGAGGAGTTGGGGATGGAGGAGGGTAATTAGCTATTGAGCAATGCGAAAACTGCTGATAATACTGAGGGACCTTATATATGAATGCTTAGATAGGTGTCGTATTCCCATAGGTAGATGGGGATCAGCTGAAGGTCAGCTGATGCGAGTTTGACTAACGTGACCTGCCAGAACTAACGCTACGCTTGATTGTCCACTCATTTGGAAATTTGTCAAAGGTACACTGTAAAAATGTTCAGAAGTAAAAAGGTACAAAAACTGAACTGCAAGTTAACTTACCATATACTGAATAGTGAGAAATTACATTAAAACAAATAAAAATTTAGTTAAAAAGGACAATACAATTAATTTAGCTGTATAACGCAGTACAAATGATTGTTTTTGGAAGTACCTTTTAGAATACCTTATTATACTTATAAAATAGGCAAGTTAGATGTTGTGTAATTGAAAGAAAGAAAAAAGAAAAGTTACCTAGAAGTCCCTGAATGATGTATAACATTTGATTATCTTTTACTGAAATAAGAAATTATTCTTATTATTTCTGTTATCAGTTATGTACATTACTGCATTTAATGTTACATTGTATGCTGGTTGAAGTGCATTATATTAGTAGGCTACTTGTAGATGCTAACATTAACATTCTCTTCTGCCTTGTGCAGAAGAATAAAATGACTATGATTCAGTATAATACAGTACATAAAAAATGCAGTTGGGTGCAGTGTAATAAAAATATGAGCGCACAGCGCACGCAGCTCAATAAATCAGAATAAATAAGCTCAATAAAAAACTAAATCAATAAGACCAACAAATACATAAAGATTGATTATTCAATAAAACAGCAGAGACCTAATAACCTAATATAATGTAACAACAGGAATGGCAATAATTTCCAATTCTATTTCACTGTTTAAAGACCACTCACAAGCAAAATGGCCAATCATCAAACCACTTCTAAGGAGGAGGCAAACATCCATCCCTATACAACTAATTCCTAAGAAGAAAGTGATTAGATCTCTTTCGATCAAGCAGGATAAAAGTCTCCTTACCTACTATTTTTGTAAATAGTAGTCTAATATTATACTAAAAACAACTTGATATTGTATAAATCAGGACGTGTGTGTTTCAGCACCATGGTCAGCGCCGCTGTATTTTACACGCCCGATTATAAACAAAGCAGCATCCATGAGTAACTGCCATCATGTTTTTGGAGATTAACCTCGTTTCACTGCCTAGAGCTCCGTTACAGACATATTCACAGGCGGTGTAATCAAAAGAAACCATTGCTTATCTAAAACCCACCATCATTAATAATGCAGATACGCCTTTCTATTGCATAAAAAGCATGTTATTGAAATGTAGACATTCACTTGACAGCGATCTCGCACCGCCCCTCCCGTGAAACACAACCAGCTGACACTAAAACAAAATGTTTATTTTCTTCTCGTTCTTCGTTTCTTTTTTTTAAACATCAATGCAGTGGTTTAAAAATAATCACTGACGAGTCGACATCTGTTTAAAACAAAGTTAATTGCGATAACATATCGTTGTTATCCCAAGAGAGTTGCTTTAAAAAGACGGATTAATTTAATCGTCACTAAACCAAAAATATATATATATTTGCTTTGTGTCTGTAAACTGTAATTAGTTCATATATGATTCTGATTTGGGCTGAAATGGTCTAATGAGGTCTAAGGTACATCCTGACCTAGTGTCCGGGTTCGGTCAACACTTACCTTCCAGGCTGCCGCTGTCCAGCTGTGCCGATGCTGATGTGCGGTGCTGCGGCTTACAGCAGCGCGATACGGTGGCGTAGTCCAAAACCAGGTGGATCCCAAGCAGGATGCATTTCCGTTTGCGTATCATATAATTCTCATCATAAACGTTAGCAATGATTTATCATAACTTGACGCAGCACTGAAGGCGAAAACATCATCATTGTAGGGATTAAGGTCGTCGTTGGGAGGGATACTTCACTGATGCTGCAAAAAGAGACGTACGCTCGTGTAGTAACGTAGGGGTTAATTTATTCAGACGCTGCCTCCACGTGATAAGCGAGCAAATTCATTATTTATTATCGCCGTCTACGTCAACGACGTTATGATATCATTGCGTGAGAACATCGAGCCCCTTTTGCGACAAACAAAATTAATGATCCCTCATCATTCCGCCATCAAAAGCATGATGGGAAGGGAACAGGAAGCACGCTCGCTGCATCAAATGAAAAGATGCAAAAACCGGGAGATGAAAAGTGATGTAGCTGTTGAATATGCGTGTATCAAATCTACCCAAGAACATAATGGTGTAACATTTGAACTCCTGTCACAGTATTTTTTTTTTAGGTATGCGTTTCAAACTTTGATATAATATTTCCATATTTGACTGCTACAAATTAAAGTTGTTTTGAAATCTATAACCTATCCCTAAATTAAGTAAAATAAATGCAAAGCGTGATGTTTGCTACAACCTATCTTTAAATATTATTGGATAAGGTTTTTTACCATTAAATACCATTTTAGTTTTTCTACTTCAAAATTTCATGTTTAATTCAGTGCGTTACTTGCCATTTCTTTGTAATTGTTTATGAAATTAGCAATTTCTGAGTAAAACATTTTCCTACACCATTTATTTCATGTAACCCCTACAGGGAAAAAAGTTATGTATTTATTATTATTATAATTTTATTTTATTATTTCATCCCGCAAAATCTCAATTTAATTTTAGACAATTTATTTTAAAATGGTAAACACATACAAAATAAAATGCAACATAGAATAAAACGGGAAACAAATACAAAAAACATAAAACAGCCTAATAACTCAAAAAATAAGACACATTCTGAATGCATCTCTCACAATTGCGGGACAAATGCGGGCCTGGTCTCCCCTAAAAATTATAGACATGCTACCACCAGGAAAAAAAAAAAAAATGCTTATGATGGTGAAATATGAGTGTGTCTACTGTCCACATTACCTCTGTGTATTGTTTATTAGGTTCAATCTCTATTAAAAAATATGAGTTCAATTTTCACGCATGAGTCATGTAGTATTACACCCTGAGTAATATTCAATGCTTAGGGAATATTGCTCAGAAGCAGACATGAGTTCCCCTGGAGCAGGATTTTAAACACATGGCCTCAGTTGAATGTGATGGGTCACAGTTTCAGATCTTACTTTTGCTGTTTCTCTTTTTTTCCTGGTGAAAATGTCAAATCCCCTGCAGTTCTCAAGCCATGTGTGTGTGATGAGTCTTTCTCTGCAGAGAATATTTGGTGGGGGTAACGCACTGTCTCTATCCAATCTGTGCTCTCAAACAGGGCTGAGGACCCCGACCTTGGCTCGGTGTCTCTTCCCAGCTCTCAGCCTCTGGCCCAATCTCTCTGTCTTGGTTGTCACATGTAATAAGGGCTGAGGGCATCTCAGAATTGTTTTGAGTGAAGCATTCCTCATTATAAAACACATCAGTTTGATTCAGCTTCAGAGGCTTTGTGTTTTATGCCAGTGACAATCAATATGGAATCAAGTTTCCTAATGTAAAGAGACTGTTATTCAACAAGATTATGAAAATGTCAAATTGGCCACTTCAGGAAGTAAGTGCGCAAGACTGTCCCAGGTCTTAAAAACACCAAAGCGCAGTGCTCTTAACGCACACTAAATCCATCCTCCGGAGCGGTATTCAAGGCTAAGTTATCCCATCATGCATCAAGAACTACAACGAATGGCTCGTTTGGACTACAGCGCTGGTTTCCGGGCTTTGTGATGTCACAAAGGGGACCATTAGAATATCATTAAAATAATTAATATAGTTTTATTGTTTTTTATTTAATAGTTCTCCTTTATTAAGTTTTAGTTATTTTAGAAAATGAGAAATGTTGTCTTGGCAACTACTCTGTAAAAAAAAATATTTTTTTGAAGTTTTAAATACAACAAAGGTAATTGGAGTACATTTTACAAGAAAATACTTTTTTATTTTGTTTTAATTTTTTTTAAATGGTTTTAGTTTTAGTTAATGATAATAACCTTGATTCAATCATGAAGTTATGACAGTTTCTCTGTCAGAATATTTATGGTTCAAAGCTGCCTCCTTTCATTTTGAGGGAGCTGAACTGAGCATTTCAGTTTTGCTAATTGGCAGGGCTCAGATGTCACCCATGTTCCTGCTTCTCTTTGAGGCCCAAACTCACCTCAGGAGCGAGACCCTGTCATCTGCTCATTATCATTAGCGGTTAGCCCTGACTGCTCAGATGGTGCTAGGCACGCCTGCACCCAGGGATTTTAATGCCAAGCCTCCTGTGATGAACAACAAGAAGAACCCTGGCTATGCGTGCAAGCAGGGGATAGGCCAATCAGGAGAAATGACCGACCTTTCAAAGGGGTGGTGGAGTCATAAGAATAGTACACATAATTTCCCAGCTGAATGTAGGATGGTTATATTTTGTATAGAGAAACCACAATGGAAACTTTGCATGTCTAAAGAAGTTTAGTTGCTATTCAGTTGTTTTGTACAGTATTTGGTTTGTTTAATCTTTTATTAGTTTGGTTTGATATGTATTTTTAAGGATTCACCAATATAAAATTTCTGTCTGATACAGATTAGCTAATAAATATGAAAGCTTGTTTCCACTACAGAATAATTTGTGCAATTCAGACTTTCTTTCTTGCAACTATATATTACATATATTTTGTCAAACATGTTAGTATAACAGTGGTATACCTACACTCTAAAAAATGCTGGGTTGTTTCAACCCAATGTTGGGTCAAATATGGACTAACCCAACTGTTGGGTTAAAAAG
>NW_015558606.1:981875-995705 GCF_001515605.1 Sinocyclocheilus anshuiensis | reverse complement strand
TTTAACCCAACAGTTGGGTTAGTCCATATTTGACCCAACATTGGGTTGAAACAGCCCAGCATTTTTTAGAGTGTACAGCTAATATTCCTTCAAATTTTGAGCGATGAAGATTAATAATATTTCAGAAAAGAAAAAAAAGTATTTATACACTGGTCTCTAATTTTGATCTCCACTGTGTGTGTGTGTGTGTATATATATATATATATATATATATATACACATACACAATTTTTTATTGGTCAGTATTGGTCAATATTGTATGTATGTATATATACACAATACTGACCAATAACACTAATACTGACCAATAAAAAAATTACATCTCAAATTGATAATACTGGCTCATCTCTATATATTTTTTCATCACACAGGGCAAATCAGTTTACAGTTATAAAGGGCTTCACTACATTACCAAAAAATCTGTGTGCACTTTTGATTGCACATGCTGCCTGCAGCACATGTTACTTCTGAAAACACTTAATGGCTGTCCATAATGCTCAAGAATGGAATATTATGAGGTTCTAGGTAATTACGGTTTATCCTATAAAGTGCATTTGCACTCTTTTAGTCTCATCATGATCTTATTTTGTGGCTGGGAGTGTGATTTCCCTAAAACCCTTTTTTTTTTACAGTAAATAAAATGTATTGATCATTTATCATCTTCTCTACAGATGGACTGTTGCAGTTGTAAGATGTTTGGTACACCACTGACTCCACAATCCACCTAATAGCATTGCCTCTATGAAATCCATTACAAAACAATTAAATGCTGATGATTTCATTCTGCATTCCCACTTGTACATTCTCCTGCACTTTGTGAATAGCAGCAGACTTAAATAGTTCTGGCTTGTTACCACCATACCACAAACCTATCAAACCTCTGCTTCTACACCAACTCTAAAAGGTGCATTACAACTTCTGTCATGAGGAGCTTCAGGACCGCAGAAGCCGACTCAGAGAAGCTAGGACTGGAACAGAAGGATTAAAGTCAAAACCAACTCATTTTGTGCCAATGACACAGCCAGTCATGAAAAAAGAGAATATAAAATAAGTCAAACAAAAATATCTTATTTTAGAGTAAATAATAGTTGCAAACACTATAAAGCACTGTTGCTTGAACAGTTTTCCTTCTACTTTTATGAAGCCTGGGGATCTCTCTATGGAGAAAAGCCTTGCGCTGTTTCTCTCTTGGTGCCAAGAGGGAGTTCGACAAGTCTGTGATTGGATCTTTCTTTTTCATCAGTCATCCAGTGGGAGGGCCAAGCTCCTATCAGTAAAGCAGGGCACCATCTGGCGCTATAGTTATCCTGAAGTGGGATGGGGGGCTCATAAGGAGGGCTAATTAATGGAAACACTGTAATGGGCTGGATGTCAGAAAAGCAATGATACCTTCCATCCTTATATATCAATACAAATTAGTCATACATTCACATAAAGTGCATTATGAAATTAAGAAATAAATGTCATTTAGACAGAAGATACAACCCGACACAGTACCATTATACAGCTATAAAAGTCCTGAATGGTGTATTTTAAAAATAAGTGCATTTACTCATGTCTAATGTTTCAGGTCTATTTTCTTTAATACCTAAATTACTGTTTGTAAGAAAAATGCTCTGAACCGGATGAGCAGAAAATTGTTTCAAAGCAGCAGCTTTTATGAGGGAAGTGGTTTTGAAAGTGGAAATGTTTTGATGAAGGCGTTTAATTGTGCGTGGCTGATTACTGTTGACACAATGAAGGCCTCTAGGTGTACTTATGTGGCAGAATCATTACCAAAATGTAAACTTGTGCAAAGAGGAACGTCTGCTACAAAATGAATGTAAACAATTGGAATTACACAGAGGAAATTATTCCCTCAACCAAATCATCAGAAATGTAAATAATCACACCCTAACCACATCCACACTAACACAACACATTTTTATGGCCAAAAATACTATAAAAAGCCACAGAATATAAATTTTATATATCTATAAAATACTAATTTACAGTATTTATCATATAATTGTAGTGAAGAAAATCACAATAAATGGTACCATATTCTGTAATATAATACATATAATATAATGTTATGCGTGTATAATAATTTACCATTTTTCTGATTTTTTTATTTGGTACAATTTCAAGGCAAATGCTCTGAATTATATATTTATTTTTCTTTTTTATTAGTCGTGCATACCTTGGTGTTGCAGGCCTATTGTTTGGCTGATTTACATTAAATAAAATGATAGCGGGAATATTACCCATAATGCCTGGCAAAACAGGATTAGACTTCAAAGCCAGCAGACATAGAAAGCTCATGAAGCTAATTTCATCTTTTAGCCTATACCTTTATTTCACCCTTACACCCCTATTTTTGACTCTTTGTTTTAATTGCTTTCACTTCTTTGGTAAATCCTGATGATCTCAATGCGGTTTCCATAGTAACGCTATCTGCATTGCATGAACAGCATTGTTGTTGCTGTGGGAACAGAGGTCAACTCACCTCAAAAAGATATAGTGATTATATGCATGGAACTTCAGCCCTTTTATTATAACTGACTGAGGACACACACACACACACACACACACACACACACACACACACACGGCTACAGTGGGAAAAGACTGCAAAAGCAAGAATCTTACTCTGTAGATACTGGATATTATATTAGGCAAAATGATCCCTATTGTGAAAGCACTGGCCGTATGGATTGTACATACCACAGCCTATAAGTAGTAACGTTTAAAAAAAGGTTTGGTGTAGTAGCAAATTTCATTGTGACTGACACTGTAGTGGTGAGTAGGTGTAAAAAGTATCTTGTAGAGTAAGTTTCTCTTTACACCTACACAGCTGTCCAGGCACATTTACTTGGGCTCCGGCCAGGTCTGATTCCCTCCTACAGGCCCATTCATCTGCCGTCCACATGGCATAACCATCCTGTTCCTTCTAAGTCAACTGGACTGAATGCTCCATGATGTTAGTGTCTAAATCCCCATATAACCAACTTAAACCACCATGTACGTTTTTCCTCCTCTTAAACAATGCAGTACCTATTAAGAATTCATTTAGCCAGACTTCATTTATCAGACTTGTGTGTTTAATATTCATAATATCATGGTTGTGAAGATTTATTGTGTAATTAAAGATGACAGTCTTTTGGATTGCGATATGGAAAACCTCTTACTGTATTACTCATTTTATACACAGTTTTACTCAATCATCTATTGAAAGATAATCTGAATTATGCTCAAATCTTGTGCTTTGTGCTCCACTGCTACTTTTTTATATGTAAAATATGACTGTGTATGTCCTCTGAAATATCAGCATATTTGTCAGTAGCCAAATTTCCCCATTAAGACAAAAGAGATGTCTCAACAAAGTAGAACTATTTAGATACAGTAACAGCATGTAAAATCCAGCATCAGTGTATACTTGCATAAAGTATTGCTTTACATTGATTGATTTCTTTCTCTCTCTGTCTTCTCTAAAAAGTTTGCACATAATACAATGCTCACATGAAGGCCTGATTACAAGAATGAATTATAATTAGTATTAGTTAATTATTTTAATGAGAGAAATAGTACATTTTATTGGATAGATTACTAAAGGAGACTTAAGATCTCCTTTTGCCTTGTAAAACAGTGTGTTTGTTTGTTAGTGATGTGGAGTCGACTCCAAGAGTTGATTCCTCAACTCTAAATAGCCCTAACACACACACACACACACACACACACACACACACACACACGGCTACAGTGGGAAAAGACTGCAAAAGCAAGAATCTTACTCTGTAGATACTGGATATTATATTAGGCAAAATGATCCCTATTGTGAAAGCACTGGCCGTATGGATTGTACATACCACAGCCTATAAGTAGTAACGTTTAAAAAAAGGTTTGGTGTAGTAGCAAATTTCATTGTGACTGACACTGTAGTGGTGAGTAGGTGTAAAAAGTATCTTGTAGAGTAAGTTTCTCTTTACACCTACACAGCTGTCCAGGCACATTTACTTGGGCTCCGGCCAGGTCTGATTCCCTCCTACAGGCCCATTCATCTGCCGTCCACATGGCATAACCATCCTGTTCCTTCTAAGTCAACTGGACTGAATGCTCCATGATGTTAGTGTCTAAATCCCCATATAACCAACTTAAACCACCATGTACGTTTTTCCTCCTCTTAAACAATGCAGTACCTATTAAGAATTCATTTAGCCAGACTTCATTTATCAGACTTGTGTGTTTAATATTCATAATATCATGGTTGTGAAGATTTATTGTGTAATTAAAGATGACAGTCTTTTGGATTGCGATATGGAAAACCTCTTACTGTATTACTCATTTTATACACAGTTTTACTCAATCATCTATTGAAAGATAATCTGAATTATGCTCAAATCTTGTGCTTTGTGCTCCACTGCTACTTTTTTATATGTAAAATATGACTGTGTATGTCCTCTGAAATATCAGCATATTTGTCAGTAGCCAAATTTCCCCATTAAGACAAAAGAGATGTCTCAACAAAGTAGAACTATTTAGATACAGTAACAGCATGTAAAATCCAGCATCAGTGTATACTTGCATAAAGTATTGCTTTACATTGATTGATTTCTTTCTCTCTCTGTCTTCTCTAAAAAGTTTGCACATAATACAATGCTCACATGAAGGCCTGATTACAAGAATGAATTATAATTAGTATTAGTTAATTATTTTAATGAGAGAAATAGTACATTTTATTGGATAGATTACTAAAGGAGACTTAAGATCTCCTTTTGCCTTGTAAAACAGTGTGTTTGTTTGTTAGTGATGTGGAGTCGACTCCAAGAGTTGATTCCTCAACTCTAAATAGCCCTAGAGTCAGGTTTGAATCCAGCAAAGGAATCAACACTCATTGTGGACTCTGTTGCTATGTTCAAACTTGCTCACTTGTTCATTAAATCTTTAACCAATATATAATGGCAGTTGAGTGCACTATATCAGCAAAAAATTTACAAAATGAAGCAAGGAATTCAGACACTGATGTATTACACTGTGTCAGAGAGCTGGAGTTGTTGCAGAAACAACTTTGTTACATACTTTTATTCTACATTAAGCTTACTTTAGAAAAAAAAAACAGTCATAGTAACTCTACTTTGTAATCATATATACCTCTGTGCCAGCTTTGTAGTTTCATTGATGTTATATCAATGCAATAAATATTAATTTGTTTTTTCATGGTTAACCTAATTTGTTTTTATATTCAGCAATCTAATCATAAAAACACATCAATAAGTGTACATTATTGTATGTATTTTTGATGTATTGTATTTATTATTTTTAGTATCTCTCCTGTCCAAGCAGCTTTTTGCTCCTAATACAAGATCATGGCTGTTTAGCACCATCACTTGACCAGTATAATTAGATGAATTCATTAAAGAATATGTTAACTTCTTCTCTATAGTTCATTTAATTGTGAAATATTATTTGAGTGGTTTCTCTCAAAGTTTAGATATCGGCAATATCTATAGATATGGAATGACACTGATAGACTGATGCTAGAAGTGTAAAGTGAAGAAATTTAAGGCTTTGTGTCAAAAAATAAATAAATAAATTGACTGGGTAATAACAACTGCAATCTTGTATTATATTCCTTCTCTTATTGTGATGTAAAATAAATGGAGTTGGTGGGAGTTGGAGATGACTCCAAAAAAACCTGGAATCAAACACCCCTAGTGTGTGTAAGACGTGTTTGTTTGGTTTGTAACATCTGCCTCACCTATAATATAACATTCAAATGAAAGCTACAGTTCAGGAAATGCAGATAAAACATCTTATCTAAATAAAAACAATACAAATGTATGTTACTTATATCCTTCGGAAATAAATTAATCTATTCAAACATACACAAAAGAAAAGAAAAGAAAAGAAAAGAAAATTTAAAAGTATGAGTTGATCACTGGTTGATCATGGGTTATCATACTGGAACAGAGAAAAAAAGATGAGTAACAACAACAATATCAGCACCTGCTGTCTATAAACACTGCACTGGTCAAACAGGAAATTAAACTAGCTAAGTAAACTCAGGTGATGTTAACACCAGCCTCTCCCAACCAGAAATGCAAGCAATATGACAATATTGAGCATATGCTTGTCACACATGCAACACACCATTTCAACAGTGAATTTTCCTCTTTTTGTCAGTGAACTCTCTTTTTGAAAACAACCCAAGGTTCTTACACACTAAGCAAAGATTCCCAGATTCTGCCTTTTTTTTTCTTCTTTTGGTCTATTATTTGAACATCATTTGGCACAGTGAATTCAAAGTACAGGTCAGACAGAGTGCTCTGTGCTTTGAGAATAATCTCAGTGCTGTCCTTGAATGAGCTCCAAACATGTTGCCAATTATATCTGGTATCAAAGGTCACCGGTGCAGGGGGTAAAAAAAATAGAAAGAGTAAGAGAAACAGACAGAGAATATGACATAAAAACATAACAGCGCCTGAGCTGCAAATGAGTCTTTTACCAGAACTTTTTCGCCATGTCGGTGTCATGAATTATGAGTCTGAGGTCTGCAGGAGACTGTATAGGCAGCTATCTGATAGTCCTCTGGCAGTAACCGCTGCCACTATTAGATGATATAAATAGTCAGTTTACAAGAAACAAAGAGAGATTTAAGAGAAGCGGGAGAGGATAGAGATCTTGCTAACAAGACCTGCATGTCCATTATTCGTCCCTTGTTGTGAAGTTTACATGGATCGTTTTCTTTGGCTGACAGAGGAAACAATTAGTCTGAAGGAGACAATGGATGTTTAATGAGTCTTATGAGCAGAAATAAACGTAAACCTAAAGAGGAAGATAAATCCTGCCCGTTAACCTCAACGACTGAACATTATGTAGCTCTATACACAGCGATTTTCAAAGTTCAACATTTCATTTATGTGGATTATTGCTTGTGTGAAACCGAATCTTATAATACAGCTGCAAATAATTGGTCACATAAGGAAACACTTTCACTTTCATTTCAAACATGATCTGTGTTGCATCAAAAATGATTAACTGAATATCTAGGTTGACCTCGGCACCATCAACTTTGCCCAGGGCTTGTCATCTGCTCATCACAAACATTGTCCATGACTATCCCTTTTGTGCCCTTCATTGCTTTCACAATGAAACCAACAGGCTCTTTAAATGGCTGGGTCCCTTCAGACTGTCCAAGCCCAAGAAAAACAAGCCCAACCTCTTGTGACCACCTGCAACCTGAATCTGATCTATCGGCTTTACTCTGCAACATTTTTTTCTCCACACTGATGCAACACAGATTCAGGGGATCCGTTAGTTAGCCTGCCAAAACTGTAGACCATTTGGGCCTAGAAACACATTCCACATTCCTTTAAAATAAAAACAATTGCAAGAGAAATACAATCTCATATATTTGATTATATTATCGTACAGTGGTTATTTTTTTTCCTAGGGAAACAGTCAACAGATTTGACATTGGACATCAAATGGCAACCTAAAACTAAAAAAAACAAAAACAAAATCCAACTTCTATTTTGTTAGACTAACTGTTGAATATTAAATCAAAATTTAAAGAAAGTCACTTTCAAGCTATTTAGTATGAGCAACATAACTTATTAAATATTAAAAAACAAGAACTTAAATTTCAAGTTTGGTGCTGAGGGTCCAACTAAAAGGCTGCTGAGCACTTCAATAATGTGTGTTTCTGGTCAAAGCATGGGTTCTTATGATGACAAATATTTAGTATTATTGAGAATTAATAGATGTTTTAGCTTTATGTTGTGTTTTTAAGTATTTTGATGTAAAAGCTGTTTCAAGTCACCATTAGAGTGATCAGTGTTCAGTCCTCTGTGAAGTTTCTTCCACTTCAATGACTGTATACAACTTGCTTTGGTGTATAGTAATAATTTTATATAACCTTTTTTAGCTCAGCAATCTGAAAAGTGTAACAGTTTTGCTAATGAATTGTTAGTAAATTTCACAAACAATTACAAAGAAATAGCCAGTAATACATTGAATTATATGTGAAATTTTGAAATAGAAAAACTGAATTAGTATTTTCTTGTAATATATACTACAATAATCTTTGTTTAATTTACAATTTTTTCAGTTTATAAAACTCATTGTTTGAAGAACTTTAAATATTCATGATACAACCATTTTTACCATAAGCTGAATATATTCAACAATGTATTAATATTAGCCATATTACTAAATTATTTATATATTTCCTGCAAAATTTGGTATTGTTTGACTGACAACCAAAATAAAAACATATGGAAAGCACTTTCTCCTTTATCTATAATAGAAGTCTATTTATTTTGCTAATGTAATTTCCATGTTGTGATTTTCTATTTTAAGTCATGGTGTTTAGTAATTATGTCTAATGCATGTGTGTGATATGAAGCAGAGCTTGTTATGCTTCGCTGTTCATAGTGGAGCCTGCTGCCAGACAGTGAGACATAACTCATGATCTAAGATTGAGGTCTTAACACTAGCTGGAAGGAGACGTGATATTTCCTTGCCTTGTGCAGGAGATGAAATGAAAATAAACACACCACAGGGAAGTTAATAATGTGGAGCAGCACTGATAATCACAGGAAAAGGAACTAAGTATCATTTTTTTCTGATTGCCATGTGAGGAAAAAGAAAAGTGCAAACAGAACCGTGAGAATGGAAGATCATGTCTCCAGAGCTGTGAGAGACTTCCACCACCACGATAGACGACAGGTTGGTGAAGTAATGACAGAAATAAAGAGAGCAAAAGAAAGAGGTCTAGAAAACAAGAGATAGTGGGAGTGAGAACTGGCCATCAGAAGAGAACAAGCATTACATCATTAGGATAAAATTCTCATTTTGTCTCTTATGCCTTAGGAATTGTTTTAAACTAGAGGAATCTGCTAAGCTGAACACAACTGGGTCGCAGGAATGGTCACATACAGCATAAAGAAACAATGCCAAATGTAATTTGTTATGATACCAAAATAAAGGGCATTTATAGAAAGGATAAATTGATTTCCTTTTCTTTTGTTGTTGAAAAGCAGGGTGTCCAGTACTTTCATCCTCAAAGACCATGATCAAAATGTCCTAGACAGCATTAAATAAGAGAAAGATATGACAAACTACACAAACCTACATTAAAAATTATTATTGTATGTAGTGTCAAAGTTTGTCTGCAGCAATGCTGAAATAAAATAGGACCTAAATGCAGCAGTCGTAGTCTCTTCTTTGTTAAACAAACTCAAACACGCAGGAATACACGTGAACACAAAGCAAACCACCTTAACATGACGAAAACAGACAATAAACAAAGGAAAACAAAGCTTAAATAGAGAGACCAAGCCAATCAAACACAGGTGAAGATACTAATCAATCAATGAGTAATCAAGGTAACAAACAAATGACGGGAAAATGGAACAAAGAAAACACTAAAACAAAACAGATGATGAGATGAGATGAGATGCTTTTATATAATAAACACTTTTGATTACTGTGTTGGGTTGCCACTTTATGTCCAATGTTAAATCTGGGTATTGTGGCACTAGTTTAACATGACAAATGCAGCCAGTAAAGCTACTGCAGCTTAAAAGAACTAAACTAAAAGAAATTTAAGAGCTGACAACAAAGTTAGAGGAGGCACAGAGCCTGAAGACTCTAGCTGATATCAGAAGAAAAATGTGTTTGCCTTTTGTGGAATAAACACAAGGGTCGAGCCATCCATAGATGACACTCATTCATCACAGAAAACAATAAGCACACTGAGAAATTAACTGAGTAATGGACTATTTGTGAAGCCGTACAAAGAATTCTACAAAAAAAAAAATGGCGAATGTATCTTTAGACATGCGTGAGTGACATTATATAATGCCTGACTTCCTGACTTTCGGAAGCCTTGTTGGAGACATGTGGACCTCTTTAGCCCCTATCATGAATTGCTTATTGTTTGTTTCAATGATACATCCCTTGTCATAGTCCTGATGAAGGGAGTAGATCCAGACCAAGGCCAGCACAAAGGGCTGTAATGTCAGCGTGAGAGGAGGGGAGGATGGGAACAAAACTGTGGAGGCTGGAGCGAGGGATAATAACACTGCAAGCTGCCAGGGAGTGTTATGGTGTTATGAAGAGACCTGGCTGAAAAAACATCTGTTTGTTATTGAGGCCTTGAAATCGAGTCTATGCCAATGTTTTATTCCTTTGAAAGAGCTGAAGGCACAAAACCTTGATCATGGTGAACCGCGCAGAGCAGGTACACAATGTTTCGTGAAATAATCCAGTGTTGCAGATAAAAGAGAGCGCCACTGCGTATACCGTTTTACAGGGAAGCTACATGTTCTTTTAGTGTAGAGGTGATGTGATTTAGTGATTATGAGTGAGATATTGGGATGGAAACTGACTCATGAATATGCACATACACTCACATTCAAACATAGACATAGACTTCACTCACAGAAACCATTATGCAAATTAAGACTTCATAAAGCACATGAACATGATTTCAGGTTTATTTTCTGTTTATAAGGTGACATTTGGTCCCCACAACATGGACAAATGACAATACACAGGGCTCAACGATAAAGTTTGTTTTGCTTCTCCAGTTGTTCAAACATTTACTTGCACTGCTAACATTTTCTCAGGCCCCAAAACAAAAATTTACTATAGTCTAATTTTCCGTAGATTAAGATTTATCATTTTATAATTTAAATGATAATTTTACACTTTTTATTGTATGCATCTTATATTTAAAATTGTACTTTCTTATTGTGCATTTCAAATATAAATGAATAATTTATAAATGCTTAAGTTATACCATTTACAGTGAAGTCGTAAAAGGTTAAACATCACATTAAATGTAGTTTTATTGTAGAATATATGTCAAATGTATGCTTTTTGCAAGTAAAAACTATGATTTACCATACAGTTTACAGTGAAAACTGAAAAAGAACATTCCCAGAAGTCCCTGTGTGACAGTATATTTTATTTAAATATTCATTAGTGTGTTTTATGCTTCTTTTTAGGTTTTTTAAAGAATGTTTATTACATTATTTGAGTGTTAGGTGTTACCCTGAGTGTATTTTGTCTCGTGTGTTTATGAACCACTTTCCAACCACAGCGGTCATTTTTACAGAAAATTTAACAGGATATATTTTACAGTGTAGAAAAATGTTAGAGTCAGCTGTTCCAAAATTATCTCACTCTGGCTGCAGTAATGCAGGTCATCCTTATTGTCGAGCCCTGACACACACACACACACACACACACACACACACAGCTGATAGCAAATTCTTTCATGGAACAGAGAGTCCTCTCTGTTAAACATATTGCAAGCATTAGTCACCTCTTACTCTCCAGGTGGTCAAATCCACTTGTGTGGAAACAGATAATTTTTCTTTATTTTCTTCCAGGAATTCAGAACACTGACCGCAGACAAAGACAACAGCTCCTGTGGCTTGAGCAACTGAAACAGACATTCAACTGCATTCTTCATAGATACACGAAAGACTCAAATAAAAGTTGAAACGTAACAATAGTCTAGAAAACAGCATGTAAGCTTCCCTTGTTTAGGACTCATTAGAGTCACATTTCACAAGGTAAACATATCCATTCTTCTATCATGCTTTATGAGAGATCATATTTCAAACACATTTCTGCGTGCTGGAGGATTGTGTCAAAACACTGTACTGAAGGCACAATCAAATCCAAATGAGGCCACAGGTATAAAATTACACGCAATGCTTTCTAACCTCATTTAGAGAAATATATTTCATCTACTCATGGAGCATCATGTACCAATTTCTGAGCATGTGAACTTGTGCTGACAGTGTTGGACTCATAGTCTGAATGATTTTGCCATAAGCAAGATAAATGAGGCCTCTACCTCCATTTACCCAAATGCTCTTTTGTTCTTTAAGCTCTCTCATGTATGAGGCACTTCATCTTTTCCTCCAGCCGCACATCATTTGCTACAAACGGTAAGAGTGAGAGAACCACAACACCAATAAAGTGAAGCAAAATAAAGCAAAAGTGCAGTCAGTTTAACATGCAAAAACAGATTTCATAAAGGAGATTCTATATTTAATCCTAAATCTAATGTGGGTCTTAAATGGCTGTAAAGTTGCTTCTACAAACAGTGCACTACAAGGTACTAATAAAATACTACATAGGCCCAATATTGTTTTTAAATACATAAATATCCCTATACATTACCATTCAAAAGTTTAGAGCCAATACGATTTTTAATGTCTCCTAAGTTCATGCAGTGTAATATATGGGATTTTTTGTGCACTCATTACATTCTTTAATTTATTTGCAATGTTCAATACTGTATATCATAACCATATTAGTTATCAGACTAGATCGGTAAGATTTTTAAATATTTTTAAAAGAAGTCTCTTATGCTCACCAAGGCTGCATTTATTTGATCAAACATACAGTAAAAACAGACATATTACAATTGATGTGATTTATTCTTGCGATGTCAAAGCTGAATTTTCAGCAGCTATTACTGCAGTCTTTAGTGTCACATGATCCTACAAAAATCATTCTAATATACTGATTTTCTGCTCAAGAAACATTTCTTATCAATGTTGAAAACAGTTGTGCTGCTTAATATTTTTGTAGAAACAGTGATAATTTTTTCAGGATTCTATGATGAACAGAAAGTTAAGTAAAAAGAACAGCATTTATTTAAAATATTTTTTGTAACATTCTAAATGTCACTTACTGTTACTTTTAATCAATCTGGTGCATGCATGCTTGAATAAAGGTACTAATTTCTTAAAAAGAAAAGTTCTAACCCCAAACTTTTGAACGGTATTGGAATGTATTTATTTAGAGCTATATGTGCGCAAAACAAAGGGTTTTGAATGGACAAACTCAACTTAATGTTACATATTAGAGAGATGATCATTTAGGAGAGCAGGGCTGAATATTACCCTTGCCTGCTTGGCAATTCTGCAAATAAAACATAAAAAGCGATTAAATGTTTTGTCATGCTAAACCACAGTTGCTGAAAAAAGCTCATCTGTTTTGAAAAGAATTATTGACACTCTACTGAGAAAAAACCCCAACTAATTAATGTGTCACTACTTGACCAGTTAGTTACTCCCCAACACTGGAGAACTGTTTATTTACAATTTCAGTACTTTGTCAATTGAGATCTACACATTCCTAATTATGCGTAATTCTTTGTGATTAAATCTAATATACAGAGCTTGGGTGAAAATAACACGATCAAAGGCTGAATGAATGTGAGTCATCGTTACATGAGTGAGTTTCACCAGAGCCCCATACCCTTATGTTGATGGAATAAATAACTCATGTACTGCACTTGATCTGACATAAAGTCACTTAGACGGTGCTGGATGTCCATGCAGGCCATGTGGTGGGAACAACAACTATGCTGGGAGTGCTAGGAAAATTAGTGGGAGAAATGTGGCTGGACACCAGGAAAAACACACCCTACTGCTCAACATGAGAATAACAGCCTACGAATGCAAAACAATTGAGTGTCTGTGTACACCTCAGGGTGAACAGAGTGAGAATGTGTTTTAAAAATAAATAAATAAATAAATAATAATTTTTTTTTTTTTTAAATAAAATATTATATAAAAAAAAAAACCGTTTAACAACAACAATAAATAGCAATAATACATATTATAACATTAAAATATTTTTTTATCAATTAACAGTTAATAAAGTCCATATTGCATATGAAAAAAGTCTCCATATGAAAATATAAAGGCATGCAAATGTTAATGCACCTGTGCATACATTTAGCCATTTTCCTCTCCTAAGACTCATCTAATGTTTTGTAACAATCACCCACACAAAATGAGGGAGTACAATAAAGAG
>NW_015558606.1:972858-981629 GCF_001515605.1 Sinocyclocheilus anshuiensis | reverse complement strand
TTTTTTTTTTTAAAAAAAAAATTATAAAAAAAAAAAAAACCGTTTAACAACAACAATAAATAGCAATAATACATATTATAACATTAAAATATTTTTTTATCAATTAACAGTTAATAAAGTCCATATTGCATATGAAAAAAGTCTCCATATGAAAATATAAAGGCATGCAAATGTTAATGCACCTGTGCATACATTTAGCCATTTTCCTCTCCTAAGACTCATCTAATGTTTTGTAACAATCACCCACACAAAATGAGGGAGTACAATAAAGAGTGTTTTAGCATGAATTGATTCAGGATGTTGAACGGCACCGGTAATGCTAAAGTCCATAAACACAATTGAAACCTACAATTTATGTCTATTTAGGCACTGTGCTAATGCCAGCCTGCCAGTCCAGGCACAGATTGAGAACAGTTTGCGGTCTGCAGAAATTGCTTAAGGCTGTCTGTGTGCAATCAGCACTCTATAGCCAGGTCACGACCTTCCAGGGCACTTCCTGCCCAGAAGACGGCAAGGATGAGGAATTGAACTGGACAGATTTAAAGATTTTTATCTGATGATTTTAATCCACATTAAAGCCATCGTGCTAGGGTGTAGAGACAAATACTGGCTTGATTTGATCTCTGTTAGAATTATCTCTACCATATTGTGGATTAACACTGATTAAAGGCATTTGTAAATGGTCATATAAGATTAAAATGTTTGATCTGCACAGGAGGTCAGGGTTTGGCTGGTTGGCCCCTGGTGGTAGATATTGTAACTACACCATTATGATGGCAAAAAAAAAATTTTTGAACAACAAATAAAATCAAAAAAGCATTTTATTAAATAAGTAGAGTCTATTTTCTTTTCATATTATTATGGTTTATGAGCTAATCTTGTATAATAGTTCAACATTATTCTGGTTATCACAGTAAATAAAGATGTGATAAAAAAAATTTAACTACAGTGACTTGCTGTTACATTAATGACGCTTTTCACAATATCAAATATAATTCTGTCATTTAAGAGTTACTAAACAAAGCATGTAAAAACATTAAAATGGTCCTTTTCCAGGCACACTGTAAGTCGAGCAGTTTCCCTATCAGGAGTGTGCTCTCTCTGCTAAAAAATTAAAACAGGTTGTAACATAGCCTTGCACTTCCACAGGGGTCACATTCATGTCATCCAGCACATCAGTCACAGAAGAGGAGAAACACCCCTCTGAAAATTGCAAATACTTCCATCCCTTTTTCTGGCATTAAACTCTGATTAGGCCAATAAGGCACAGGTTTATTAAGTCTTTAGGAAGGAAACATCACATCTCCCATCTTACTCCTCTTTATTCAATGCACAATACTGGCTCTTGTCCTCAGCCCGGTGTTGTCTTGGAGAGGCCTACACAAGCCAACAGGACTGAGTATGATAAATCATAGTCCAATGATGGTCATCGCTAGCTGCGTACAAAATCGCATACTCTCTGAGTATAGGTACTTCTTTTGAATAAGTAATTACTTTGCAACCATTAAAACAGTATGTTCTATATAATATGAAAATGTGAAGCATGAATGAAATTCAGATGTACTACATCCGCCATGTTGTCAAGTGACTTACAGCGCAAGTTGAAAGTGAAAGTGACGTGACATGTGGCCAAGTATGGTGACCCATACTCGGAATTAGTGCTCTGCATTTATCCCATCCAAAGTGCACACACACAGCAGTGAACACACACACACACCGTGAACACACACCCGGAGCAGTGGGCAGCCATTTATGCTGCGGCACCCGGGGAGCAGTTGGGGGTTCGGTGCCTTGTTCAAGGGCACCTCAGTCGTGGTATTGAAGGTGGGAAGAGCGCTGTCCATTCACTCCCCCCACCTACAAGGTTTCATTGCTTCAACACTGCCATTCACAACTTCTCTTCCATGGCCTCACAGGACAGTAAAGTGTCCATCAGATGCACACTTCAGAATCGCATCATGATATATTATTGCAATTTTTTTTTAAATGTTATCTAATTTAATATATTTTTAAAATATTTATCCCTGTAATGGTAAAGTTGAATTTTTAGACCAGTCTTCAGTGTCTCACGATTCTACAGAAATCATCATAAAATGCTCATTTGGTGCTCAAGAAACATTTCTTATTATTATTATAAACAGTTGTGCTGTTTAATATGTTTGTGGAAACCATGATACAAGAATTCTTTTTAGGATTCTTTGATGAATAGAACGTTTTAAAAGAACAGCATAGACATAAAACTGATGTCAGAAGAAAAAGAAAAGAAAAAAAAAAAAGTAGTGATCATGAAACTCCCAAACATCCTCCTAAAAACCCCTGAATGCCATTTTTAAGATTCATCAGAACTTAAAACTATGGAACTCTTAGAGAAATTCACAAACAATGAAAGAAAGGACAAAAAAAAATGTTTTTTGAACCCAGGAGGTCAGGGTTTTCTTTCAGCTCATAGAAAGCCTTGATTTACACTAATAACATACACTTAGGTGCTTTGACTGACAGATTCCCCAAACAACAAAGTAGGGTTGTGCCGATTGACGATAGTATCGTGTATGGACAATAGTCAGAAATATCGCCTGTGGCTGATGCCTTTGAAGATAGCAAGACGATTATTATTATTATCTAATTAATATCAGGGCTTATTTATTCCATCATATTTCTTTTTCCGCGTTTTTACAGTGCTGCACATTATGACCAATCACACACGATTCAGTTGAGTTTATGAATGCAATGGCCAATCGGAGGCGTTCAGATGAGTCATCACTGAAACACCTGAGTTTTGTTGTTCAGTGCGCGCGCTCGCTGATTGAATTCTGATCTCTCGCGAATTCTCTCCTCATAAACAACAAAGTGCAGATGGACGTGCATTGTAAGTAAAAGAGATTTATTCATCATACAGTGTAGATAGCTTCACTGATTATAACGGGAGTGTTTTTTTTAAAGTGCATAAACTTGCACTAGACTGAAGTCAGTGATGATGTTCTTTGATAATGTAAATATTCTTTGTTCGTTTTCTGTAGCTGCTGTTTGAATAACTGAGGAAACTTAAGCATTATAATTAGTAACTTGCAATGTTTCTATTAAATTGTTATGTTAAATACAAATTAAGTCATATTAAAAATATTTTATGACATGACATCCATATGCTACTTGACTAAAAAGATATAACGTCTAGTTAATAGATTACACTAACATTAGGCTGCTTTTAACCTTACCCTGGAGTTGGTTCACTCTCCAGCTATGAATCTAAGTAAGTAAATAATTAAACAAATTAGCATGATAATATTGTGTATCGGTGATCTCACAGGCTGACGATAGGATGATATGACTATGGAGCATATCGCCCAACACTACAACAGTGTTACATAATGTGTAAAGCCGTGTGTGTTTTCTTACACAAGGTGCCATTTCTCCAGCCCAGACACACAGAGTGCAAACCCCTGAGTAGATAGAAATCTCTCGGTAAGAACATAAGCGCGCTGTTCATTTCAAGTACAAAACAAGCACAGGTTTCACAGCTGGTGCATATTAGAGTGGGACGAAGAGTGGTGAATCAAAGGGAGGAAAAATGAGAGGATGGGCACTGGACCATCGTGCAGATGGATAAACGCCTATGCCAACAGAATGTTCCCAAACTAACATTCCTTCTAAAAATACACACCGCAGTGATGGAGCGGCTAAGCGCCGCACACAGTGACACGTGAGGAATTAGACGTAAAGCTGAGCTACCGCTGGAAACAACGTCTTGAAAAGGTTTGCTACTTTGATCATCCAGTTACAAAGATCATTACGCCACTGGAGCACAACAGCAGTTGAAAGGGTTTGTGTTTCGCGAGAGCAAACTTGATCTATCTTCATCTTTAGGCCTGCAGGAGGAGCTGCTTTGATCTGCCTGCTCTGCATGTTTCAGTAGAGATGACCAGCGGAGAGGGAAAACAGTGGAATCGGGGTATGGGGCCAGAATAAGCAGGTCTGCTGGGGAGCTCGGTCAAGATCTTACATATTTATTGCACTTCAGTATTATAGGGTGTCCCGGCACCTCCTTGCTTGTCTCACAAGTAAGAAAGCATGTTTTAGAGTAGCAAGGACACTTCCTGCCGGGGCGACAAAACATATCAACAAGTGATAAATATCCCATAAGACACACAAACTATCTTAGAAGTTCCAGAGCTCCTAGTTTTCAAAGAGAACACAACAACCTAGAGTAAGGGTTTTTCCAGCGCATGTATCCACTCTTTTGGGATTCATTGACCTTAGACCAGGGAGGGTGACTGTGGCATTCAAGATCGACTTTCCTGCAGAGTTTAGCTTCAAACTTAATCAAACACACCTGAACAGTCTAATCAAGGGTTACAAGAAAGCTACATGCATGTGAGTTTGATCAGGGTTGGAGGTAATCTCTGCGGGAAAGTGGATCCTGAGGGCCAGAGTTGCCCACCCGATTTAGACGATGAGCCTTTCCACTGATGGTTCAGTGAAGCATATGCACAGAGGATGCAACAGTCTGGAGACAGAGTATAACCCAGACTTGATGTTTGTTTAGTAAGCAGCTGCTGCCTCAAATCACCTTGTAGGTCCATATTCTAGAACGATTTAAGTGGCAACAACTGTGAAAGAAATGTGCAAAAAAAAATTACCTTTAGCGATATAACAACTTAACACTGGGGCAATTCCCTTAAACTGTGCCCCTAAAAGGTGCATATTAGCAGTTTAGAAAGGTAATATGTACACTTAAGGTACTGTCATGAACCTTTTACAGGTTAATAACGTAAAAAGATGTTCGTTAGGTGTACTACCCCAGTGAGAAAACTCTAAAGGTGTGTACTTTTGCTAATGTTTTCTGAGAGTGCACTTACTTTAAACATTGTAGGGTTGTGTCTTACAGCCATTTTAGATAGCAATCAAGTTTCCATGCCACCCTCAAACACTTCCTAATGTACTAGTGTGGTTTTCTATCCCCAAATAGGAACTGAATGTGTTAAGGCAGTGGTTCCCAATCCAGGTCCTGGAAAACAATGCACGTTTTTGATGTCCCTATTATCTGACACACACGTTTGAGGTCTTGGAGTCTTTACTAATGAGCTGATGAGTTGAATCAGGTGTGTTTAATTAGGGAGACATCTGTGCAGTGTTTGGGGTTCTCCAGGACCACAATTGGGAACCACTGTGCAAACAACTTGTTAAAGTGCATGTAGCATCCTATGACCCCTTTAAGGCATTAACTACAACAAAACCAAAAAGTAAAAAGAATAACTGTGATTGATTTTTGTTAATATTGCAAATACTATTATTATAGGTTTATCATATAAACGACATGTCGTTTATAACTTGCATTATTAAAATATAATTCAATTATTATTATTATTCATTCTAAAATTTTACTGATCTTTAACAAAATCAAAATATTTTCAAGCACCCCTATGGTACGTGACTAGAGGCAGTTCTCCTTAATGTAAATATATACCTACAAATTGAAGTATGAGATAGAGGCAATGGAGAGAATAAAAGCAGATTCCATTGGGACATCCTGTTCAAAAGCCTCATTCATACACATCTGCAAGGAGAAGTACCCCAGGGTCAGGAGGGATTTCACCCCAATCAAAGAATTCCTGACGTTTCTAATTCAATTATGGGATTTCGGCCCTCAATCTCACTCATGTTTCTTTCTGCTGTGCTCTGTTCACTGCATGAGTCAGACATGAAACCATCATGAAAAATCCGAAATAATGAAAAAATGGGACAAAAACATAAAATGACACAATAGACCAATTATAATAATGCCCTTAGCAGTCTAGATTTTATATTCCCACACTCCCGTGCTTGAAGATGTTTTACAAATACTGATGTGAACAGTTTGATTGTTTTCACTCTTGACTGATGTTTATTATTCAGTGTCGACAGTGATGAGGTTCCCAACAACTACAGGAATAGTGAGAGATGTTTAGTCAGTTGATTCCGCAGCTGTCTGGAATATTCCAGCTGGCCACTTTTTCCATGACTAAATGTTATCTACACCATTAATATGAAGCACACTGCACTGTAAGCCACAACACTTACTGGGAACTGCTTTGCTTGTCCTAGACCTTTTTATTTTGTTTTCATGCTTCAGGAACAATGTCTTGGCTCAAGCCTAAAAGAAATGTAGTTGCTCAACACCCTCTCGATTCTCAACCTTTAACACTTTTTTGTGTGCACAGGCTGCTGCAGTGAGAAGGATATCCTTTATCATTTCAAAACATTTTTGATGTGTCTGGAAACTTCCAATCACCAGAGCTGCGATTACAGTGTCGAAACAAGAGTTCCCTTTTTGCATTTGGGGCATTGAAAATATACTCATTATTATGAGACTACAATGTACAAAAATTCATCGCAAATATGAAATCACCTCCAGAGTCAAACTACAGACAACATTATTTTTCCCTCTGTTCCAAAACACCTTTCTTAGAAGGAGAAGCAGCCATGTGCTCATGTGGAAAAAGTTGTTTTATCCCTATTTCCCAAGAAGATTCTTTTGATGCAGACATTGGTTAAAAGGTCTTATCCTGGCTCCATAAAACTCTTCTGTCGTGTACGGTGAGTTCCAAACCTCACGTTGTTCCAAACCTTTTCCAAATCTTTCTTCAAAAAGGAGAAAATTTGATGAATGTGCTGGTTGCTCCTTTTCATGTAATTACAATGGATTGCTGCGATAACCAAATAAAGGGAACCTAAAACACACTTGTTAACATCTGAAGGTATGTCGGAATTGTCAGTCAAACACTGCTTGTCTGGCAAATTTCTACAAAGCTGTGAGACATACCAACAGAGTCTGGTATAGTTTGTTTAAAGAAATAAAATGGAAGTATTTGAATGTGAGCTTGCAGTTGACTGAAAAAAAAAGGTTTAAAAGGCAGAAATTATTGGAAAAGTCCAGCATGCATCTCTAAAAGATCAAGTTATGACATTTTGATAAAAAATTACAATGAAAAAAATGAATAAAATTAATTTAAAATAGTTGACTGTTGACTGTAGCCATTGCCTTCCATAGTATGGGAAAAAAAATACTATGGAAATCTATGGTTACCAACAACTGTCTGGTCACCAACATTCTTTAGAATATCTTTTGTGTGCAGCATAAGAAAGAAACTCATATAAGTTTGGAGGGTGAGTAAATGATGACCGACTTTTCATTCACTTTGCAACAGCGCCATCTGTGATCTTATGATCTTCAACGAGGGGAAAGTCTCAAAGTGCCACACTGTGAAGCTTAACTGTTATATGAAAACTGTGGAACATTCTGTTTCTGTAAACATAAACGACGTATCTGATGATCCGTTAACATGACTCCTCCTGGGCGATTACCTTCTGCAGATAAAGTGATGACGTTCTGTCAAGGCTAAGCAAAAATATCAACCACTCCCACCAGCGGCCTTCAACCTGGGTGTACTGTATTCCGGAGCTGTTATTTTCTTAACTCTGCACGGCTCGGCTCTTCAAACAAGCACAGAGCTTAACATGTGCGGTTGATTTTCCCTCCATGAGGAACATTTCATTCAGTCTGAGTCCAAACAGAGTCCGCAAGGCAATCCTAACTAGTTTAAGGAGAAAAATAGTCTTACATACCACACTTAAGAAGTCTTACATAAGATGCCCTTAGTAAGCAACAGGCTATTCCTCACCTGCATTTCACAGCACTGCCAAATGTAAGATTTACTGATATAGCTTAAACTTGGACACTCTTCAAAGAGACTAGAGGTTTTACTTGAGAAAACGTTGACATATTCCATGTTTAATCACTCTCACGGGTTTTCTATTTATTTTTTTCTCTGTGTTCAGATGAAGAATTACTCCAAGCTATTCACAGGAGATGTTGAACACCGTCAGCACTTTCTACACACACACTCCATCATTCTGCAAACATGAAAACTGTAAAATTATTAAAGACAAACATATCACGGAGAACTACTCAACCTAGCCAATATAAAGTCTCAGAGATAGTCTTCACATGGGCGTTTGATGAAAGTGGCCTTGTTGAACTATAAGCTTTTATCTATTTCTATGCACAAATCTTTCCTCCCCACGGCAAAGTGGCTTCCAAACGTAGGAGTTGTGCTGCTGTAGTGTTTTCACTGAGACTCAGTCTTGTTATCGACCTTTTCTGCAAACAGCAACCCAAACTTCAAATGTGAGTAAATCGCAGACTAAACCATATCACTCTATAAAGATCATTCCAAACAGTAGCCCGTGAAAGCAACAGTTGAAATCTGTTTTTAAATCCAGGATTAGTAAAAGATGAGACCTCTTACACCAAAATCAATCTGTGATATTTGAGCAAGTGCTTCTCAGCAGCTGATGGTTTTAAGCCTATCTATCAGACACAAAATAACAGAAACCACAGGGCTCTATAAATAAAATAACCTGAAATTGAGGAAATCATGGCTGATTATTGCTCTGCAGGAGCATTTGATTTATGGCAGATTTATCAGGATGAACAGTCATAAAGACCCATTATTTTAGCGCAGTTTGTCTAGAATGGTTTTAGGTATATTATAAATGAACAGAAAAGGTTTCCGTTTATGATACATAGCTGTAATATGATGGCAGAAGAAAATAAACACCTGTTGGGCAAAACTAAATAGAAGTCAAACTGCGTTTTGGAGAATGAGGGGGTTGTGGGCTGGAGTGATGCTGCCTGAACCAGCACTCAAAACCTCCTTTAAACTATTAGAGAAATTCTGTCTCATCTGTTTTCAATACAGACAACTTCCATCACCCCCTTCTATCTCTTGTCTCTC
>NW_015558606.1:960818-972240 GCF_001515605.1 Sinocyclocheilus anshuiensis | reverse complement strand
TCTCTTTCCCTCCTGAAGCCATGCTTATTGATTTGCTGGAGAACATATGCTTGAAGGGCATCTTATGAAAGCTTACCAGTGCTTCTGAAATTTTCCGTGTTTGCAAACAGTGATGATGTTTTGTTTTTTTGTGGGCGGAGCCTATCTGGTGGCAGAAAATTACAGTTTTAAAGTAGCAGTCTATGGAAGCCATGGAATAAAAGAATGAAAAAAGGTCATTTTGAGTTTATATTTCAAAATTCTATTATATCTCACAATTCTGATAAGAAAAATCAACTCGTCATTCTCTCTTTCCTCCTCGGCTCAGAATCATGAGTTTATAATCCCACACTTCTGGCTTTTTTCCTCAGAACTGACAAACTCACAATTGTTGAGTTAAATCGAGTTATAAAGTCCGAACTAGGAGATATAGTCAGAATTGTGTGATGAAATAGGTAAATGTTATGTAAAATGTTATAGGTTTAAATAGAAGGCTATTTCATGCTGTAACCAGGGCCGCATTAAGACCTTACTGGGCCCCGGGGCTATGACTTACTGCAGGGCCCCCTATTACAAATATAATATACAAAATTTTATGAATACATTTATTCATAAAAAAAAATGTATGCATTGAAATTTTATAATTCTTGTTACCAATTTCAATATTAAAAAAAATAAAAATAAAAATACTATAGCCTAAGTAAAAACAAGCTTATATTTAAGACAACTAAACAGACAAAATTACAAATTGCAAAAAAAATAGACCTACTTGAAACACTTAAAGCACTGACTAAGAAATTATATTGTATACAATAATTGTACAAATAAACTGAATAGTCAATTAAAGGTCTGTTGTTCTTCTAAACCTGTATGAGTTTTCTTCTGCTGTTGAATGTAAAAGTATATGAAGAGTTCATTTGCAAAAACAGATAACTCCATTTGTAACCATTTTCAAAAATGATGTTTTTTCATTGTGCATTCCAGCCCATAAGCGAATATACTTTGTTCAAACACAAAAAGCAATATACATCCATCAAGTTGTTAACTTGTTAATCAAACTAACCTAAAATCTTTGGGGACGATGACGCTGTGATTTTATTTGCTCCATGTGCCCGGTCCACTTGCTGTTTCACAACTTTCACTCCATCGTCAGCATTAGTAAAACAAACCTCCACAGCCAATCACGGGCCCCCTCCTTGTCCGGGCCCCAGGGCTTCAGCCCCGCCTAGCCCAGTGGTTAATGCGGCCCTGGCTGTAACTGTAGGGCTAATATGTTCCCTATGAACTGAATATGTGAATATTACAGTATGTAGACCTATTGTTTAAATCAAATTTATGCGTTAAAAGTAGGGTAGTCATAGCAGGTTTCCTCCATAGTCTGTCCGTTTAAACGTCTGACATCCAAAGGCACAACAATGCATTTTTTCTCTTATTCCATGAATTTAACCCATTTCCCTCCACTTGTTACCAGTGTTTTTCTGGTAACCACAATGTGCACGCAGTTGCAAATGACGTAACTGTGATGTCTACTCCAAACTGGTCTATACTGCTTACAGTCACAGAGAATGAATGGACCATATTTATGGATACACTGATATTACAATACTGACTGACAATAATTCAGGCAATCATCATGTTATAATGTCTGATAATTAAAAAAAAAAGGCCAGTATTAAAATTCTATACATTGTCTAAATAAATTAAATAAATAAATAAAATGAATCAATCAATCAACCATTTTGAATGCTACAAGTGAAGGTTGGCATCAGAACATTATAATGAACACTATGAAAATGAGATTCATTTTGAGGTTCACTACAGATTACATTTAACTGTTATTACATTCTTCGTGTTTTTAAAGAATCATTTATAAGTGAGCGTATTATGACAGCAAAGGATTTCTAATGGTAGACATATAGATGAAATAAGCATGCACAACTAAATATCCAATATTGGCAGATATTTCATTTAAGAAAATGTAAAAAATTCTAATAGCCATAACACATAAATGTGCATGATTCACAGTGTTATTTGTAACTAAAACTGAAATTATTAAAGACTGTTTTGTTAAATGAAATAAAGCTGAAATAAAATGAAATACAACAGAAAAAAAGTGTAAGCTGAAGTTCTACAATTAACTTAAAAATAATAATAAACCTTAACATAAAATAAAGTTAAATAAAAACAAATAACAATGACAAAAGCACAAAACAAAATTACTAAAATGTAAAGTAATATTAACATTAAAAAAAAGATATTAAAATAAAATTTAAATATTAATAAATACTATAATAGTATATAAATAATACTAAAAATAACACTGATGAATCATGTATCTTTCAAACAAACAGAGAAATTGTTCAACATGTGCCAAACAAATGGGCTTTTGTTGTAAATGTAGAGTTGTTGTTGTCACAGAGTTGTGAACTTTTTTTTGGGGGGGGGCATACAAGCCCAAGGTTTTGAGGATGTTAATCAACAGCAGAGAGTAGGACAGTTATATATGATCATGTAATTTGGAAAGCTCTGAGCGAGACCATGCCTCCTCAGGAAATGCCTGGAGGCTTCTTCAAACAGGAGCCACAAGAGTTCACAAGGATCACATTATACTGGTGTTATTATGTACAGCTGAAGATCCAGTCTGAGCCGCTCTCAACCCATGAAATCATTCTCTCCAGAACAGCCTGACAAATAAAGCCTCTCACCATCTGAGTTGTTTATACACCTGCACAGACAGCAGATAGAAAAACAAAAACAAAAAAAAAACAGGCTTCTACACTGGCTGAGAATGTCTTGACGATACAAATCAAAAGTAATGCTGATTTGATAAAGCACTTCATACAGTGTTACTGTATGTTTAAAAGAAAACCAGTTCTCAGTGTGTTAAGAATTACGCATGTGCTTGGTTGAATGGGCAGCATATCAAACAAGGCCTAAACTATATTGTAAGAACAAAAGTGCACATTTTTCCACATTTTCTACAGAAAACCATTTAAAAACTAAATATCTTATCACAGCCTTGCTGTGGACCTGTTCAATAACAGGTGCTCTGTTTCAACTTCACTGTCTCCTCCTGTTTTGCATTCTTCTTTCCCTCAATCAAAATACAGACACAACAATTATATAGATATAAGAGAATGGAAAATATATTCATATACACACACAAAAGTCTGAGATAGAAATGTATCCAATTTTTCTAATTTAATACAAAAAGTTTAATTCAAAATTGAATTGTCAGCATAAACATTTGAGTGAAAGATACATTTTTAAAAAATAACATTAATTTCAGAATGTCTCAGTGTTTGTGTTTTCTCTGTTTTGCCTTAATGACAGCCGCAGTCAGAGCTAAACTTCTCAAGTTTGTCAAACCTCAAGATCATGTTCTCTATTATGATTTGAGATGATCCAAAGATCATATTCAATAGAAAAAAACACATCTGACTGTCTGTACAAAGGAGTTTACATAATCAGTCACACATTTACTTATTTGATTACTGACCTAGATGTACATAATCTTTTTTTTATTTTATGTCATAAGATGCTTTGTTTTAAAATGTCATAAAATGTTTTTCGACATTTAAATTAAATATAAATCACATATGTTCAAACTTGTGACCTCAGACTTTTGGCCCCTTCTGTATTTATGAAAAACAAACTTGTTTTTAGCTGTCAAGTTCATCATCTGGTGATTCACCCTTTCATGCTTCCTGGTAGCACACTTCAAAGGGAGCCTAAAGAGGGGGTGAGGGAAGTGTCAAGTCTGACATGAGCCCAGGGGACATGTGCTGTCCAGATAAAAGGACAATGCCCCAAGCAAACCATGTAGCCTCTGCTTTTAAACAGCACTTTCAGATAACAGATCTATCCACTAATCCTCCCATTCCCAACATATTTTCTCTTTCAAAAACTTGATACTCCTTGGTTGACCGTACACCCACTGCTCCTACCCTTAACCCTCTTACCCGTTCAAAAAATAAATGGTGAAGTAATATGCTTTACACGAGTCACTGGTTGAACAATGAAAAGTAGTTGATCAGCAGGGGGAAATTACAAAAATCACTCCCTGAAATAAAGATAGAACATAAAGATAAGATTTAAAAAAAAAATATTACAACATATAACACATACATCTTGAAACACCTGACACACTGAAGTGATTGTGAGACAATCTGAACTCATGGAAAGGCCATAATCAAATATAAAATGACAACATAAGATAAAAGGAAATAATGATGTAACTTGTACTGTATGTCTATAGATAAACAGATCTAAATAGTTTTTTCTTTCTAATCTTCTTTCTCATACACAAATCCACTAAGACTCAACTAGATCTGAAAGCCAGTGTCCCAATACTCTTCTTCCCCACAGTGAAAAATGAAGACACATGCCAAGTCTTACATTATACTGTGTAGTAGTACTGTGGCAAAAAGCCTAGAAATTGGCTTACTCAAGCACCAGAGCATCAGCAGCACCCTTTCCAAAGAAACCATGAGCAGTTATGAGGAGACACTGACAAGTAAAAGGAACATGACTAAATGTGTGCATACCACAAGAATGTACAGGATATGAGTTTAATCCTCCAGTAAGTTCCGTTTTAATAAAGAGGGCATTTTCATAGAGCAGCACACTGTGATTCCTTTGGCCCTGCTTAAATCAAGAGTAAGGATTTCAAAAGAAGCAGAGGCTTAGAGAAAAGATCCCTCAACTGTACAGTATATGAGGCCACAGGTAATGCAAAGACTTACTGACAGAATAAGACTCTTTACTACCCTTTTTACTTTTCTGCTTGTATTACTATATCACATGCACATCAGCTCAAAAAGTTTGATTGCTGTGTGGTTTGCACTGATCTGGGATCAGGGTGAGGTGATGAGGGCCTGGTATGCATTAGTTCTGACTACACAGGAGCACAATGACTCATAATTCAGTGACCCTTGGAGAGGCTAGGACCGTAACAGGGCGAACTGGGTGTTTTGTTTTTGTTTTGTTTTTTGCTGGAAGGCTTTAGTTTGTTGCTTTATTCAGACATCCTTGTTTCCTGTAAAACAAAATACCTCCTCCACTCTTCAGGATGACTTGAGTTTAAATCATGGGTCGTAAGTAAACAGACCTCAGATGGCAGGTGGCTTTGAGAGCAGGGTCAACGTCAGTATGATTCTCTACCAGAATACACATCAGGGAGTTTTTGTATCTGCTCATTAATTTAATGACACCCTGTAAAGGTGTCATTAGGGTTTAATTATGTAAATTCTGACGTTAAATAATTGGAAAAGTTTAGCAAACCTTTAGAAAAATATTTTAAAAATCTAAAAAACAAAAGGTTGCATATGTGTTTTGTTAGGTTTTTTTGGATTATCATATTTGATGTACTGGGCTTTTATGGCCCATATAGTATGATATAAACGAATATGGAGCTCAAACTAAACCTCAATTTTATTCAAAGGCTCAAACCTAAGCAAAAAACATGCATACCAAAACCTGAAGGGGGATGCTTGTCGTAGAATTATATTAAAAGGTATTTTACTTAATAAAAAAAGTTTACACTGTCAATCATAGGACAGAAGGCATGCAATAAATTGTGTGCAATAGATTTACAGCAATTTTTTTAATCATGTTGATAATTTAGAGGTTTTAGAAATTTGCATATCAAATATGATACAGTAGGCTTTATAGGGTGAACGTCATAACTAACTATCTACACTAAAGACAACTACACTAAACTGAAAATAAAGATGGTTTGCTCAATTTAGAGGGGTTTTGGACGCTTGTCAGACTAGCAGACCAGCTGCTAAACCAAACGAACAAGGAGTTTGCTAGCTTGTGAAATCAGTAAGCTAACTGCAAACGGCAAACCTCCTTATGCTGGTTAAATGTATACATGTCTTAAATTAGATCATTCTCATTTAAAAAATATAGAATTAAAAAAAGAGATTTATTACAGAACTGATGCAACATCATAATTTTACAGTTTCAACTTGTTGAGTTGCAAAAGGTGAAAATGGAGAAAATGTGGGGCTATTTAACCAAAAATCAAAATCATTTTAGTCTATCCAGAGCACCAGACAGTTTACATGTGATACAGTGCAGATGCCTTAGATCTGAGGTCCCTGGTAAAATGAATACAAACAGCCACATCTCAAGCTATTATAATACATATTTGTTTTCAAAGGAAGAAACCACATATATACCCTTACATTAAATTTGATCTTCTTCACTGGTGAGAACAGCTGTCACTCCGCATGTTTCAACAATGAAACAAGGACCAAGAAATAAATGACAGATTCCTCACCATCTGGAAGCAATGTGCAATGGTACATAGGAGAACCAACAAGAATCACCCCTGAATTTGTGCACCATTAAAAGTAATGGATGTGGTGGAACGTTTTTTTTTTTTCTTCTTCCACACACATGTACATATAAGACCATATGGACACAAAGGCATCTACATTTGAATTGAATCTACTTCTTTTTCTGGCCTCTAGATTGCACGTTCATATTTCAGAGTTTAGAAATGTAAACAGAGCACTACAATTCTCAATCCGTCTCTGAAATGTATAGCAGAACATTTTCAATATAGGAACCATTTGGCAATGCCTAAAGGCTCCTGTTAGCAGACTAGACCAGAGGGGAAAGCTAAAAGAAAACTTTCACGTCTTAATCAAAAGCAGGTTGGGCAGATCTGGCGTGGTAGTTTTACTGTGCTTTACTGACATCTAGTGTCCACAGTTTCTTATAAATATGTAAATACAGGAGAGCGGTTGGGAAATTAAAGGGGAAATGCAAGAATATTATGCCATAAGACACTTTATGTACTAAATATGCTAAAATGTACAGAAAAGAAATCACATAAAGGTATTGTATCAAAAACATGACGCCGAAGTTTAAAGAAATGGTAGCATTGCTGACCGAAGCTCCTGCCAAAGCAGGCTGGAGACATGAAGGGCAGCTGTGAAAGAAATCATAATCAGAAGCACATTATTGAAAGGTAAAAAGCTTGCCAACTGACATTCAAAGTGCCATTTTTGTTTCAGCCTTCAAAGCTAGCACATTTCAACAAAATACCACAAAACTGACTATGCTGTTATTTGGGCAGAATGTTTAAGACGTAGTGTCACAGCGCCTACAGCACAACTAAGCAATTGTAATTTCTGTGGATTCAAAAATCCTGTGGAATTTTGCTCTTTTGTGAAGAATTTTGGTTAACTGTGGGATTTATTATGAGACAACTTGTGGCCACCCATATTGTGGGAAAACAAACACTGCTAATCTGTACGAAATGTAATATTTATAGCTTTTTAAGCTTTGATTGTAATTCCATATTTTGCAGTTTAAAACATTGGATCAGTGAGATTTTTCAAAAAGAAATTAACACTTATTCAGCATGAATGCATTAAATTGATCAAAACTAAACTAAAGACATTTATATTGTTACAAAATATTCCTATTTCAGTACTTTGGAACTTTATATTTATGAAAGAATCCTGAATCTTTCATGGTTCCCACAAAAATATTAAACAACTTTTTTTCAACCAATAAGAAATCTTTGATCACCATATTACAATGATTTCTGATGGACCATGTGACACTTTAGAATGGAGTAATGGCTGCTGAATTTAGCTGTCGTCATATAGTTTAGATTTTAAAATGTTTATTAAAATATATATATTTTTAAATATTTTAGTTGCAATATTGTAAAAAGAGGGAGAGAATGAAACTAATGCTGTTTTGACTATTTTTGATCAAATAAATTCTGTCCTTGGTGAGCATAAGATACTACTTTAAGACACTACCTTTGAATTGCAATGCAAGTATGAGAAATATTAAACAATTAAAACTTAAGTCTTATGTAAATTTCTTCCCAGTCTTATTGCAAATTAAATATGTGAAGTCTGAAAATAAACACAAAAGCTCATTCGTTTTTCAGTTGAGTTTATTATAATTGCTCCCGTCTTATCCCAGTCTGTGGATGTTTACAATCATTATTCAACTAGCTATACGAAAAACACTGAGAACTATTTGCTTGTCTGATTAAGCACCTTCTTACAGTTTGCACTGGTAATATAATGACACAAGTTTCTTTCTGACAATCAAGCTGCTAAATTACAAAAATTAACCAAATATAAGCATCCAATAAAAAAAGGAGTGATTCACTTGTAGGCAAGAACACTAATGTTTTGCAGATAGAGACAAAGGCATTTAACAGTGATATTTAGGACCAACACTACAAACAGCAAAATAACTCAACACTGGAAACCTGAGAGACTCACTGAGGTTGATACGCCAATGTGAAAGCTTCTCAATGCTGTACAGTCATACAATACTTCCCACTTGAGCTCTCAGATCTACGGCTACTTTCATATGAGAGCTAGATTTACAAAAACAAAATCTCGTTGAAACAGGGAACACAGCAAGATGACAGCCAACACAGCTGAAAATATCTCCAAGAAAAACATTCTATCTAACCTAGTGCATTTTCATTTGCTGATCCATCTACAGTAAACAAAATCTACTGAGACGAAATTTCAGAATTAAAACTAACACCTAGAGGAAGTCAAAAACAAAGATATAGCAATGTTCCTTATTTCTACATCAAGAAAGGAATTGCAGAGTAAATAAAAATGCTTTTATTATCAAAATCCTATATTTGTATGAGCCAAATGCAAACTGTGCCCTGAAGGTGGAGAAAAAAAAACGAAACAAATAAAGCCTTTATACCAGTAAACAAGACAGGTGCATGTAAGATGCAATAAAATGCTAATACAAAAGAAAGTGTTGATATTGAAGCCCTTGAGCACACACTGTGCCTGTCCACAAGTTAAAAAAAAAGCTAATTTTTGCAGCATACTATTTTGTTGTATAACAAAGCGACTGTAAACAGAGTTTGTTACAGAGGGTGTCCATAGCCAATGCAGAGCTCAAAGGCCCTTCTTATAATCATCTTCCCTTACCACTAAAAAGATGTAACAAACAAAGTTGGGTTATTGCTCTGTTGCTACCAAAATAAATGTGAATTATGGAAGGGCAAATGCTGTAAACTTAAAAAAAAATAAAATAAAAAACTGTCAGGTGGAGTAAAACTCCTAGAATTACTTCCAAAAAACAATCAAGCAAAAAAAAATAGGTTTTGTTACACAGATCAGTTACATTTTATTTGGTCATCTGGTCTGAATTAAATGTCAGTAAATGTTGAGTCTGTTTTCTGCCTTAGGATCGCTAGTTTCCAGTTCCCCCGACAAGTGCCAAGCTGTCCGAGCGACATTCAGATGAACACACAGGCTTTGGCACAAATGTAGACGTACCAAACGCCGGCAAACAGTGTCATTCATAGAGGTAATCTTATATGACTGCTGCCTGATTTGCTGCAGTTTAAGGCCCGTCGGCATGAATAAAAAGGTTTCTGCAATAAGTAGAGCATTAAAAAAACTATTCCCATTTTTAATTATGAATGATAAAAGTGCTTCTCTATAATGAAAAAAGAAAGGATTTGGGGAAATAATAAAGAACAAGCATGTAGGAACCCCATTGTGATGGAAATATTCTGATTAGACAACACCTCATGAGACAGGTCAAAAGGTCCAGCATCTTTACAGTTCAACAGAACCAGGGTGGTTTGTGAAGGCTGTGGCTTTGGTGACTTTTAGAACGAAAATGTAATATTTGTGGTATGGAGGCCCTCACTCAACATGCCCATCAGCTTCTGTTCATTATGAACTCATGGGCTTGACGGCAATGGGACACTCTTCCCTCATGGCAGACAATATGGAGACCTCAAAGAGCTCCCAGTAGTGAAAAAGAAATCACAAAAAACAAAAAACAAGTTAAGAGTCTTTCAAAATGACATGGTAAAATACTAGAAGTACTTTTTAAAGTCAGCATAAAATGAAAAGTCACCCCATCTTTCTAATTGCATGTTATAGATCTTATCGTGCATGATTAATCCATGTATTGGCTTTATTTAACCTTTTATTTAACTTTTAATCAGAATGCCATAACTCGACCTTCCTGTGAAACACCAGACTTCTCTCTGATGATGTATGCCGGACTCCTCCAATCACTCAGTCCGCTTAAAAACAGCCCCTCCACAATCGACTGCAACCTCGCATTCATTTTTCAGCGCACAGAACCTATTCATCGGTTATCGATTGGAACCAGGTTCTCATCCAACATTTTTTTTCTTTGTAGAATCTGTAACACTTGGATATACATCCCGAAGTTGGCGAAAGATCGATTAAATTCAAATTCAAATGTAAGTCAAATTCAAATGTAATATAAAGCTGCATGTACATCACTAATAGTTATGTCAATGGATAAGCAATGCAAGAATCATAATAACGTAAATGCATATTATATGGCATATTATATGCAGCTATAAGTTTGATTGCATCATATAATAATTGCTGTTAATAGTGTTAATCGTCTGTTTGATTACGTCTTTAATTGATTTTTCCGTACATTTCTGCCATATGTACATTAACTGACAGTCACCACTGATAAGCTACTACTAAATATTGTAGAAACTTAATTTTCTAAATTTTGCTTTGCAACGATTTGTATCGTGAAAAGCTCTATACAACTAAACTTGAATTGAATTGAATAATAGATTCATGTTTTTTTAGGGATGGGAAGATTCACCGATTCGCACCAGTGCATTGGCATAAAAGTTAACGATGCGATGGATCGATTTAAAAAGTGTGCATCGACTACAAGTTGGCATTTGTATCACGATGCATTGTTTCTAACATGTTTGCATCGGTAAAAACCGATTTATTTATATATAATAACTAGTGGATGCGCTATAATTTCATTATTTAGAAAGTGGCCAAAAATCTGTGACCAATATTTTATATGTAGATTGATTTCTCCTAACTTTTATAAAGAATATCTCTTTGGATTTGAGACTTTAGTCTTCTTTAGTCTTCTTTATGCACCAAGAGTTTTAACACTCCAAAGAGAAAGGAAAAATTGAAATCGCATCATATGACCCCTTTAATGTCGATCATGGATCAAATCCATCCACCATGGCAAACAGCGAATACATTTTGTGGCCAAAAATCTGTGACCAATATTTTATATGTAGATTGATTTCTCCTCTCTAAACTGTTTCTCAAGCGCATTCTAGCTCATCACCGCCGCTGCGTGAATCTGACGAATCACAACACTACGGAGACCCGAGGCCTGTTTCATAAAAGACGCTAAGAAAAGAGGGGATTAAAGTCCAAAACCGTACTTGAAATAACCTAACAAATCAATCGGGGCTAAAGCGGTTCCATAAACAACAATTTAAGTTCACGCAATCTCACTAATTTGTGCACACTTATTCAAGCAGCCCTTAAAGGGGTCATATGCTGCTGCTAAAAATAACATTATTTTGTGTATTTGGTGTAATGAAACGTGTTTATGCGGTTTAAGGTTCAAAAAACACATTATTTTCCACATACTGTAC
>NW_015558606.1:957250-960808 GCF_001515605.1 Sinocyclocheilus anshuiensis | reverse complement strand
TTTTATAAAGAATATCTCTTTGGATTTGAGACTTTAGTCTTTGCAACTTTACAGATCTTCTTTATGCACCAAGAGCTTTTAACACTCCAAAGAGAAAGGAAAAATTGAAATCGCATCATATGACCCCTTTAATGTCGATCATGGATCAAATCCATCCACCATGGCAAACAGCGAATACATTTTTGCTGTTTAATGCATTTGAGACGTTGTGTTTTCCTCAGTGCATAACTGACATGTCACAGGTATATTTTTTATCTGTAAATGTTAGAAAGTCATGCAAATATATCCATTTTGCTGTCAGGAGTGGGCGAGGCTTACGCGAGTGAACGAGCGCTGCGCGCATGCGCGCTAAACAGACGGAGCACAATCGGGTAGTAGCGTAATAATTCGTAATAATGCGTAAATGTGTCTTTTGTAGAATTTTAAACCTACATATAAATGCATTTTTATGATAGCAGTAACTGTAAAGGGACTATTTTAATGTGTACATCAAATATAAGCTAAATGAGTTAATGTGTGTTTCTTATACCAGTTAAAATATAGTAATTTTCTTTATTTATTAAAATTTGTAATTCAGTGATTTTAACTTTTAATTTAGTTATTTTAATGCTTTAAAGAGCGATTTTAGACTGTAATGTTCTAATGTTCCGCTAACTATAAAAGGTACAGCTGTAATAAAGCCAGAGAGAAAGGCTGCATGGCTAGAAACTGTAAAAAAAATAAATAAATAATAATAATAATTGTATGTGAGAGAGTCGGAGCTTGATCTAGGCCTATGTCTAATTTGCTTTATGGAACCAAATCATTTGACAATGAGTCAGACTAACTGAAATAAGCCTGGCTTATTTGGTAAACTTGTCTTATGAAACAGGCCTCGAGGCATTAGAAGTGATCATATTTTTTCCATTGCATCGAATCGCATTTTGTTGAATCGAATCGAATCGAAATCGGATTGCACTGCATCGTAATAGGGGTGAATCGTATCGTATCGCATCATATGTATCTTTAATGTATCGTATTGTTGGCTATGCATCGAGATGGGTATCGCATCGGCCCCATTATGGAGATGCACATCCCTATAAGTCAGGCTTAAAATGCAAAACTCCATTTTATACCATATTGCTGCATTTACTGTATGCCATGTCATAGACTCGTAACACATGACAACCCGAGACATTTTACTCAGAGCTGTTCATGTACTCAGACTTAGGAATTATGAGTTTCTATGGAAACACTATTAACAATCAATGCTAATTAATTTCTTGCATTATTAAGACATTAACAACACAGGAATTAAATGGAAAAAATACAAAACAACTGCTTAACTAGATTTAATCTTGCTGAAACAGCAGCCATTTTGAGTGTTTCTGCATGAAGTTTCAGGAGTCAGATGGCCAAAGTCTGAACTCTGAAGAAAATTCAGAGTTAAAAAGTTGTAATTATGGTGAATCCGACATGGTAAGAACGCATCTTATGTAAGGGGGGTCTATGATCAGTCTCTATATCAACCAAAGGGTCCTTGTCCTGAACAAGACTGAAGACCCCTAATCTAAATTCAATTAAGTCTATTAAAAATATTAAGCTAGCAAACAGTGGAAACACTATACTCAAGTGAATTTAAAAACAATGTAATGGCTACAGACCAGAAATTCACCCCCAGATTCAAATTTGCTCTCTATTTCTTTGCCCAGATCCCCATCAGGCAGCTTGAGGTCCTCACGCAAATCTCCATTATCTTTCAACAGGGAAAGGTAGCCATCGGTAATGCCAACCAACTGTACAAAAGGAAAGACAGAAAAGCCACATTATTTCAAAACACCACAGAATCAAATCTGGTTTAAAGAGTTTAATAATAAAACAAGTACAAATGTCATATGTGAACATGACTGATGAACATAGATAAAAAAGGCCTAAAGGTGATTATGGTCTGAACTTACTTGATAGTCCAGTCTCTTGATGTTAGGAACATCCATGTTGTGGGTGGAGGGACAGATATCTTCATTTTTCTTTCCAGTAAATATGTAAATTCCAACCAAGTGCACCTGAAAAGGAAATGAATGATTTTTAATGATCACGTTACAGATTAAATAAAATGCAATGTATTATGAAATTTGGCCTGTAATTATAAGCATTTGACAGTGAGTTTATTAACATGATACCTTGGCATGTCCATGCTTGCCAGTCCTGGATGTAGACATCTCCACAATCTTGCAGGGACGCCCCTTTAGCACCACAAAGCCATTCTTACGCAGAGCACTGCACTGCACGGGGATGGTCAGAGAAGCCCCAGCATCTCCACTGGTGAAATCAGTATCAAGATCAGTCATGATGGATTAAGCATCACACACACTCAATTCTCTCAATTCTCACACTCAATTCTCAGCCCCACACACACAGGACTTCACTTCTCTTTCTAGCTTGTACTTATTTGAACAATGTCTAAGAACTTGGTATTACAACCACTTCCTGTGTCTGTTTGCCTCTTTAAGAAGAATCGCTTTATGTATCCCCCAATTGTAAGTCGCTTTGGATAAAAGCGTCTGCTAAATGACTAAATGTAAATGTAAATGTAAAATGTTAAGCGTAGAGGATTCTGTGCACAGAAGAAAATGGCAATGATACATGGTATTTACATAAGCAAGGTTCTTCACAGAACACAGATACATGAAAAATTATGAAAAATCAAAGTTATTTGCATGGTACTACCATGACGCTATGCTCAAAAACCCTTAGCAATACCACAATACATGTACAAAAACATTACTTTTTTTGGTAGTTTTTAAAGAGACAGTTCACCCCAAAAAAGGAAACTTGTGTTATTTACTCAGCCTTGTGTTGTTTTAATGTTGTGCCTGTATTACTTGCTTTCTTTACTGGAACATAAAAGATAACATGGGAAATGTCTCAGTTTCTTTTTCATACAATGGAATCAACAGTAACCAAAACTTTTAAGTTCCACAGAAGAAAGTCATACAGGTTTGGATCAACATGAGGGGGAGTTTTTGGGTGAACTGTCTTTGTAAGTGTGGTAAAACATTATTAGTTTGCTGAATTGAAGATTGAAAAGTTTCATTTGTCTGGTAATCTGCATACAATAGACTTAATTCAGCAGAGAGCATGTTAAAGCTAAACCAACTTTTGGCCTGGTTGAAGTGCTCTAATAGAATAGACTGTAGACTGTTGGAATGTTAACTTAAAGCTGCAGTCCGTAACTTTTTTTGGTTAAAAACGATCCGAAATCAATATTTGAGCAAGTACATAACCAGCCAGTGTTCGTCTATCTTATAATAATGTTTTCAAATCTGAGTGGTACTGGTAGGTTTTCGCAGGAAATTCGAGCATGGCACTGCGTCATTACGTCACGTCTGTAAACATAAAGAAGTTGTCCCGGCTACTAGGCTATCGCATGTGACTGAGGATAATGCAGGTGGCCGATCGTTTATAGCCTTTTCTCACAGCAGCTAGAATAATTTAATTTATCATTTTGATGGCGGATTGTAATCCAGAAAGGATTATGTGTTTATGAAACACATGTGAATGAAATTAAATTATATTCCA
>NW_015558606.1:956742-957081 GCF_001515605.1 Sinocyclocheilus anshuiensis | reverse complement strand
TTCCACAAGTTGATATGATTCTTTAGGGTCTTAATGAAAAGTCTGTAACATAGTTTGGTTACAATTTCTCAATGGCAGTGTAAAAAACACCTTTTTTACCCTGTCAAAAACACCACTTTTCAGAGCAAGCCATTTTGTAACATTTTCCTTTAAATTTTAATGAGCTCTGCTGACCCCGCCCCTCTCTTCTGAGCTGCTCTCTGAGGGACTGTTTACTTTAGCCGCATTCATCGTGAAATTAGCACATTATTAGGACAGGCGATTTGCAAAGATTCATTAAAAGACCTTATACTCACTTCTTCTGTAGGTGAAGCTGGATCACGAATGATTCGCTCGAAC
>NW_015558606.1:956234-956706 GCF_001515605.1 Sinocyclocheilus anshuiensis | reverse complement strand
ATGTGTTTATGAAACACATGTGAATGAAATTAAATTATATTCCAGTTTTAAATGTGCTTCTGATTACAGATAGACTGGGATTACACACGATTTGTATTTTAAAGACAACCAGTTCGAAGGGAGCATAATTATCTTTTTGGGTTAAAAGAATTTCTTTATATGAAATTCGAATGGTATGACAATTAGAGATTAGACCGTACAGAAATTGAAATATACTAATACACACTATATACACATAGTCACGCAATGCTGATGTTGTTAACAGATCAAGCCGTTTTTGTAGCATTTTCCTTTAAATGTTAATGAGCTCTGCTGCCCCCGCCCCTCTCTTCTGAGCTGCTCTCTGAGGGACTGTTTACTTTAGCCGCATTCATCGTGAAATTAGCACATTATTAGGACAGGCGATTTGCAAAGATTCATTAAAAGACCTTATACTCACTTCTTCTGTAGGTGAAGCTGGATCACGAATGAT
>NW_015558606.1:945858-947926 GCF_001515605.1 Sinocyclocheilus anshuiensis | reverse complement strand
TCAAAAACAGCTTCTTTTCAGAGCATGCAGATTTGTAGCATTTTCCTTTAAATGTTAATGAGCTCTGCTGCCCCCGCCCCTTTCTTCCGAGCCGCTCTCAGAGAGACTGTTTACTTTAGCCGCATTCATCGTGAAACTTGCTAATCAGCACATTATTAGGAAAGGCGATTTGCAAAGATTCGTTAAAAAAATCTTATACTCACTTCTTCTGTAGGTGAAGCTGGATCACGAATGATTCGCGCTAACATAGACGCATTTAGGTAGATCGGGGGTGCATTCCCTTCAAAAACAAACTTAGTCCACTGCGTCTTCAGCGGCTCAGATGTCGGGAGTAAATGACAACTGCTGTTCATTCTTACATCAAACGACAGAACACCTCAATCACTTAGGAGTCATTCTTGTCTACATCTGCTCCGGCGGTGAAACAATGGCGGACTGATGACAGCTCACTCAGGGCGGGTCTAAGGTAAGATGCCAGTCCAGTCTGTGCTGAAACACTACTGTCAATCAAACTGTCGTGGGAGGGGCCTGTTTTTGTGACGTCACACAGACAGGCATCTGAGATTGGCTCGATTTGAGAAAGGGTTCTACTAAAAAAATGTTAGTAGATTAAAAAAAAAACACTGGGTGGATTTTTATCATTATAGGGTGGTTGTGTACACACACTGCCAACACATATTTCAGTTCAAACAACTTGTAAAAGTGCATGTAGCATCCGATGAGCCCTTTAACATTAATAATTTGAGAATAAAGTATAATAATAATAATAATTTGCATGGTTTTATGTGATATGAGCTAACCGAACTTTAGATTAAATCGCCATTGGTAGCGTGATTTATTGTAATGCTTTTTCCCTCAGTTGGTCAGAACAAACGTGGAAGACTTGTTACTTACTTTTTCAGATGACAATATCCGGTGAAAATTCTTATTTGGGTCATATATTCCAAGACGTAGGCTAGAATCTGTGATTGCGAAGTACAGTAAATATCCACATACTCCTCAAAACATTAGGGTGTTTTCAGACCTGTAGATTGTTTGCTTTGTTCCGAAACAGGGACTTAATTTGTTACGGTGTTGCATTTTCTTCTTGGTTCGGTTTGCATTCACAAGGCAACACTGCAAAGCGTACCAAACTGTGTTTATGCATGTCACATGTGAGTAAAGATGTCCTCTTATTGGTCAGAGTTCACCTGTTTACGTTCCTCTGCGTCATTCATCAGATGGATTGACAAATTCGCTCCGCGGGCTTATTGTGGCTTTATAGCTGTCCTGGCATACGCAAACACTTATGAAGGTAGCCGTTACTCCTGCTTTCAGTAAGTTAACCGCTGACTAACCTCAACATTAACAACAGCATTGAAATAAGAGCGCATGCTTTTTTACGTGCATCTGACTGACACTCCCGCTCTAATATATATATAATTATATTTAATGTTACAGCCAACGGAAAACAAGGCTTTGTCCGGACAGCATTCTTGTAATGCGCGGAGAAGAGCAATTTCACAACGTTTTAATATGAAGAGCTGCTCTTTGGTTTTCAACTGCAATAACAAATATCCTCACTCACAGAATCAGACACTGACTGCTGCTTTTTATATAGCATATTTCCCATTATGAATTATGATACCACTTGGTTCGTTGGTCCGTTGGGTCGGATTGCATGAGCGAACCGCTCCAGAGTCTGTTTGCAATCGGGCCGAGACCACCTCTTCAAGGAGGTCTCGGTACTCTTGTTTGGTCTGCTTTTGGTGCGCACCCGAGTGCGATTGCTGCATTCACACCTGTCCAAACAAATCACACCAAGAGGGACAACAAACTCTAGTGTGATTCAACCAAACTAAATGAGGCAGGTGTGAAAGCACCCTTAGATTCATCCACACTGGAGCCGTGCCAGAGCACAACCCACGCAAGGAAGATAATTCTGCAAAACAGCTGCAATTGCAGGTTTTCAAACAGAGATGGCGACAAAGATGCAAAACTTACGGTCTGCAGCTTTAAACTAGACTAACCATACTCATCGCCAATGTCATCAATTTGAACAAATCTACGAATCATTAACTACTAACAA
>NW_015558606.1:931966-945741 GCF_001515605.1 Sinocyclocheilus anshuiensis | reverse complement strand
AAGGAAGATAATTCCACACACAGCTGCAATTGCAGGTTTTCAAACAGAGATGGCGACAAAGATGCAAAACTTACGGTCTGCAGCTTTAAACTAGACTAACCATACTCATCGCCAATGTCATCAATTTGAACAAATCTACGAATCATTAACTACTAACTACCACGACCTGGCTAACAAAAAGCAAGCGTGTAAAGTTAAACTCCACTACCTTTACCGAATCTAATGCAGTCGGACTCGGAGCAGTATGAGTGCTTGGGCTGGATGAATGACTCACAGTTGCACACAAAGTTAACCGGAACTACTGAATTGACTGACTCATTTAAGTTTCAAGTTTCAAGTTTACTTTATTTATATAGCACATTAAAAAAGAGTTACAATAATCGAGACGCGATGTAATAAAAGCATGAACCGCCATCTCCAAAGTCTTGTCAGTGAGAAAGTGTTTAATTTTTGCTAGTGTACGGAGTTGATGAAAACTGGACCCAATCACAGTAGAAATTTGCTTATCGAATTTTAGCGAGTCATCTAAAAGAAGACCCAGATTCCGTACCTGTGAAGACCTAAAAGCCGATAAAGGTCCTAGGTCAAGATTTAGGCCTTTCATATTTTCTGATGGACCGAAAATGATCACCTCAGTTTTCTCTTCATTTAAAGATAACAAATTTTGAGAGAGCCCGGATTTAACCTCGTCTAAGCAAGATGAAAGAGCAGTCATCGCCAATGGGTCATTCTTCCTAAAAGGATTTAAAGACTGTTTATGATCTCATTAACTGTATAAACCACGATTTTGCTCACAAACTATGGCACATCATTCGTAATGGAGTAAACAGAGAGGTTCGCATCTGAATCAAGAACTTCTGGCAGGCAGTTATGCTGCGCTGTTTTAGCTTTGCATCAGCTTGACATGCAAAATAAAACAACTTTACACCCAAACGCGCTGATCCACACAATCGACTGCTTCAGGACACGTCTTCAGTCGCCAAATCCTCTTTCCAGAGTTGTGTCCACCCACTGTACTGTATTCAGAGGATTTGCCTATAAATGTTGCGATGCTGGAGCAGAGAACATTGAAAACGCCAGTCATTCCCTTCCAACAAAAGGCGGAGAGACTTGCGCATGCCAGTCCACCTTTACTGCGACGAGATTCTCATGCACGAAGAGAAAGCGCTTCAGCTGTGTAGTGCTCAGATTTAAGCAGGAAATACAAAACAATTCACAAAATAGTAAAAAAAGCAAAATGCCAAGGGGAAAAAAAACGTTCTTTTGGATTTACCAACAAATATTGTAATTGATAAAAAAGTAGGCCTACACCTACCATTGAAAACATGTGGCAATTGCCTCGCCCTGCTATATATCTCAAACACACTGTACCTTTGACCAAAGAGCAAATTAAAACTTTGTTCAAAGTCAACCTTCCTTAGTTGAATGTATGCAAGTATTGTAGCCTATTTACTCCTTCCATCAGAAATGACAAAATATGATGATATTGGAGTTCATATGTCATTATATTTAATCTAGTATTATCAACTACCAAAAAGTTTAGTTTATTGGAGAAGGAATTGAAGACTGCTTTGAGGCTCCCATTCAGCTTCAACAAGCCTCCACATTCCACTTTTATCAACACTGATAATAATAAGTTTCTTGAGGACCAAATCATATTAGAATGTTTTCTGAAGCATATGTGAAACTGAAAAGTTATTTTAAATAATAATATCGCACAATATTAATGTTTTTACAAATAAATGTAGCCTTAGTAAGCACAGACTTCTTTCAAAAACATTGAACATTTACCAAATCCAAAATTGTGAATGGTAGATTAAAGTACAGTAATGTACACAGCATCTTTGCAATGGCTTTCCAGGTACTTTGACACTCATCAAACTGCCATGGAGTATAATTTTAATGGAAGAATGACAAAAGCAACAGACAGCAAAAAGGGTTTCAGCACCATTGTGTTTTAAAGGCCTTCCTATGTACTGTATCAACAATTCATGGACTCGGCTGCTATTCCTATACTATAGGTGCAAATGTAAATAAAGTAACTGTTATTTCCTAACAGTCTTATATCCAGTAAAGCAAATCATTTCTATGGCATGTTTATTATATGTATATGTATATGTTATTGGAATGATTTACTTTAAAACATTAAGAATTTTATAATGGCAAAAGTACACAAATGTAATACCACCACTGTAACTCGAACAAAATGTAAGAATATTCTCTATGCACTAACCAACTGTATGTGATGTTCTTTCATAGGTTCATTTTTAAATATTTATCACATATATGCATCCAAGTTTATAATCTTCTTTCAGGTGACTGTTTGAGCTGGATGACACAACCCAATCTCTATATTACACTAAAAGGACAAGTCAAATTAATAAAATACACTGAAAAATATTATTTTATAATGCCTTTGAAATATATTTAACAGATATATAACTTTGGGAATATAAAAATAATATACAATCATTTAAGTCTCAACATCAGTTGCACCAAGGCCAGTGCATGTCTATATTGTGCACCATATTTCACAATTATGCTGTTGTGTTTAGTTAATCTCTTTACCTGCTTCTAGACCAATTATTTCCTGTCAAATGATGAGCAAGTCATAGAGCTCTCGGTGCGAGGCTCTGTGGAATATACAGCAGATCAGTTCTGACCTAACAGGTGAGTTATGTGACAGCAGTAACATCGTTCATTCCACAGTTTTAATAAGATAACGGTCCCTTTCAGGCCTCTGTAGAGCTCTTGAGCTGCACCATCTCAGCCTCTTCTTGAGGTTTGGAAGGGGTGGCGCCACGTTTGCGGTGGAAGACAGCGGCTATCTCCTCAAAAGTCTTCCCTTTTGTTTCAGGTACACGCAAGTAGGTAAAAACAGTGAAGCCGAATAGGAGTACTGCAAAAATGACGAAGACATAGCTCCCACAAAGACCCTAAGGACCAAAGCAGAGTTATTCGTATTTTGAAGACCTTATGTAATGATGGCATGTAAAGATATTGCACAATATTAAAGGTTCAGGGAACTCAATTTACCTCTAAATAAGGGAAAAACATGCCAACAATGAAATTACATGTCCAGTTGCAAAACCCAGCTAATGCGATGGCTGCTGGACGCGGCCCCTGACTGAAGATCTCCGCCACAATGAACCATGGGATTGGTCCAGGACCGATCTCAAAGAACGACACGAACAGAAATATGGCTGCCATGCTGAGGTAGCTCATCCACGAGTAAACGTCCTGAGAAGCAGAATTAAGAGTGAGACATAAAACAAACACGATAGAGCAATTCAGTTCTACTCGAGTTTTCTTCATTTCTGTTAAATTGTGGTTGTCTATTATATAAAAAAAAAATGCAGATGATACCTGAAAAGCCAGGCCCACTGTCATGGCCACAGCACAGCAGCACATTCCTCCCAACCCAACCACAATTAGAGTCCGTCTGCCCGCTCTGTCCACGAAGACCACCTGTAAAAAAAAACACATTCAAACACATGAATGAACAGGACTGTTCAAGAATGACCAGAATGATCTGCAATTGCCTGTATGCTTAAAGACTTTTTAAAGGTTTTCAAAAGTTTTTGTCATTTTTTTAATGCCATATACTGACATCTAGTGGCTTTAAACTGCTAAACATGCTTTATAGGGGGGGAGAAAAAAATACTAGGTAAATACCGGGGAAAAAAACGTCTCAATTACCCCAAATTCAATGTAAATATTTAAATATTTTGTTATTATTATTATTATTATTTATGATTTTTCTAGCAGTTTGGTGTACATTTGTATATTTATCCATATATGTTTTGTATTCCATTTTTATTAAACATTTATTCATTAACTATTTTATTTATATATTGTTAATTTATAATTATTTTATATTTTTTAAACATTTAATTTTATTATGTTATTTTATTATTTTTTTTTTTTTTTCTAGGGATTTGGTGGTCATGTTTACATCACCACCAGACTTTTGGGTTCCCCCACCTCCAAAATTCCCTCCCAATTCAGCCCTTGGTTACCAAGATAAAATTAACCGATTTGGCTGATCATGTGATCACAACATTGTGGCCTTCATGAGGTGACCCTTGTATTTTTATTAAGCTGTTTTCATCTATCTGTAGTCTTCATCTAATGTGAGTTCACATTTAAACCATATTTTTCAAAATTACTTAATTTTAATTATTCTTTAGAGCTAAAACTTTCTTGAGTGAAAATCAGAAAATGACTTTGTCTACTCCGTTGCGCTTTTATGCACCAGATTAATCAAAACCTGTTCTGAATGGATTGTTTGATTTAGAGTAGCTCTTGACTCTTTACTCAAAACTGTTTTCACTTGCAGGCTGCCCTTGAACTAGCAGAGATAAACACTGCAAAGTCCCCGATAACATATGGCTGCTCTCCAGCTCTATGAGCCAAGAGAAGACAAGCTTTAGCCACCTCTCCAGATCCAGCAGTTATTATAACTTAATCCGTTCACAAGATTCAAGGTGAGATGTCTCACTGGGTCATGGTATATTAAATATGAGCATGATTGATAATGTCAGCACAGATTTGTATAAATCTAACCTAAATAAATGACACATTTTGATCACAGTGCTAATGAGAGCTGCTCTGCCTTCAGTTGCAATCTGTTGTCTAAAGAAACATGCTCTCAACTAAGTTGGAAAATCTGCAATATCAGTCTTGAGTTATTATCAAAAAGCATTAAGAGAAAGTAAGACCCGAGAGGCAACAGCACTCTGCTGTTTCTAAGAGACAAGAGCCTGTTCCTCAGCAGCCAGTGTTTGTCTTTAAATTAGTGTCTGTTTACCGACACAAGGGTGAAAATGATGTTTATAACTCCCACTCCAATAGTGGCATACACAGGCTGACCAACCCCCGCAGTCTGGAAGATCGAAGTAGAGTAATAAAAGATCTAGAAAAAACAACAAAGAGAAGATCAAATATTACAGTTGTCTAATAGTAATGTGGTCCATAAAATGTCAATTGAAATGTTTTTTTCAATGAAATGGGAGTATAAAGGTAGATTGAGCGTACAGCGTTGATCCCAGAGAACTGCTGGGATAAATGCATCATCAGGGCCACAAAGAGCTGCTGGCGGTACACCGAGGAACGGAGCAGCCGCAGGATGGACATTTGCGCCTCATTCATGGCCTCCTCTTTCTCTGCCTGCATCTCTGCTATGTCCTTTGAGGTGTCGTAATCTCCCTTCAGCCTTTTCAGACCTACCAGAGGGAAGAACTGAGAATCATTATTTTGTCTGATCTTCAGACAAGAATTTCAGAATGTTTTAATTTTATTTATGATTTTTTTTTTTTTAAGTTTTAAAAATCGCTCTAGTCTACGAGAATAGCCAATTCCCAACCACAACTATAACAATAATGACATAGAGGAACAATATACTTGGAATCACCTTCATAATATATATATATGGGTGAATGATAAAAAAAATTGACAGCCGATCCAAATACATTCGACTTTAAAGTCGGATGGATAAATATCTGCTTAGAATAAACATTACATAATCGTCCGTTGGTGTGGACGCTAATATCTTTTTAGTGTTCGTTCTTAGTTACAAAGAACGAACACTAAAAAGATATTATGTTACAACAATAAGGTCATAATGTTACAAAAAATTAATTTGTAATGTTACAAAAATAATCAATGTTACAAGAATAAAATGGTAAGTTACAAAAATATGGTTGTAATGTTAAAAAAAGAAAGTCATAAGGTAACGAGAATAAAGTCACATTGTTTTTGAAATATAGTCAATGTTGTGAGAATAAAGTCGTAGTGTTACTAGAGTTTCTTTCAATTTAAGAGATTAAAAACATAATATGGCCTTTAAAAAAAGGTTAAAAAAGGGGTTTTGTGGGTAAAAAATTTTTTATCAGCTTCATCAATGCAGAAAATGGATGTGGAGGATTTAGATTGACTAGCATGTGTCAGTATTTACTAAAAAAATAAATTATTTTGGCAAATCAGCACACAGTTGTCATTAGAATCCGGCAGTGAAATGTAGGAAATTGAATTTATTAAGGAGAAGGAACCAGATGGACATTCAGGAAATTGCCTGTTTTGTGCATTTGTAATTGCAGCCAGTGGTCAGCTCCACTTCACTTTGATGCTACTTTCCTTATTCTCATAATACTGACTTGAATCTCAAAAAATGTTATTCTTGTAGTTTTGACTATTCTTAAAATGATAGTACTTTAGTGTCATAATGTTGTGACTTTTTATTTCTCTACACTTTAAGACTTTATTCTCATAAAAAGCCTATTATGAGATTATGAGTATATGTTTAAACATACATTGTCCAAGAGTAAAGACTAAGAAAGGCTTTGGCACATACTCTTGCATGCTTCTTCCACTTTGCCTAGTTTGATGTAGAGATATCGAGGACTCTCTGGACACACAAGCAGCAGCAGACTCTGCAGGATAGCAGGAGCTCCAGAAAGACCCAGCAACACGTGCCACATGTCATCATTTCCCAGCAAGAAATCCAGACCAATGACCTGTAGATAACAAGGACACCTGCACACATCTTACAGATGTCTAATAAGAACCAAAAAAGAGTTACTACCCTAGACCTCATGAGTATCTTACATCACTTTTTTATCACAGTTGTTTCAGCTGATTGTAATACAGATTTTCCATGGAAGATCATGTATGGTCATGCTCTTTTATTTAATAATATCAACTATTCAGTTAATATTCAGTTCTCACTATGAACAGTTTAACCCTTATTGTGGATTAGATGTATTATAAAAGTGGCACTCACTTGACTTATAAGGATGCCAATTACAATAGCCAGCTGGTGAAGTGCTCCCATAGCACCTCTGTACTTCACTGGAGAAATCTCTCCAATGTACAGAGGCACCAGGCCAGATGACAGACCTATAACACGTGTGTCATATATGAACAAGTGTGCAGTCAAAACATATTGCATATACAAACATAAAACATGTAACAGTGCAATATAATAAAACTAATTTAAGTAAAAAACTTTTAAAAACTGTAGCAGATGAAAAGCGATTGTCTTTATAAGTGAACCATGAATCATTCACTCAACCGATTCGTTTAAATAATGATTCATTTAGGAATGAAGCAAATGGCTGCCTCTATGTGTGAGTCATTGAATAATTCACTCAACTGATTTGATCAGGAAACACCGCTACTTGGTGCTGCTCGGAGATGCAACGGTTTCTGGTGTACTTTGTTTGAAATTACTTCCGTTGTAGTCATGAGAGGATTGGATCTTTTACTTACTTGATCTTTGAATCTCATTCAGCAAAATGAACTAATATTATTCAAGTCAATTTCAATTTCGCTCATTTAGTTAATTTGAGCTTAAATTAGTTCAATTAAAATTATATATATATATTTTCAATAGCCAAATTCCCTGAACACATCCACATGTGCAATTGTTGATCATATTGTGAATTGGAAAAAAGTTATGCAGCTTCTTCTATTCTTTCATTACATGACACAAAATGAATGAATCGCTCATGAACATCACTATTTGGAGCAAAAATAGACAAAATAACTGGGACTGTTGAATCTAAAATGTGAGTTGTTTATTTATTTGATTATTGAGAACTGCTGTATAAAAGCAATATCCCACTTTCTGAGATTCGAAACAGCTTGCTGTACAGTTCTTGCTGGTGTGATGTTGCTTTTGAATTTTTACATTACTAGAGCAAGGTTATTATTATTGTTATTTAAAAAGTTTCCTTTATATCTTATGTACTCATGTTGTTTTTTCTTACTATTTATTATTTTTTATTTCTTATATGGTCTTATGCATGATTATTTTATGATAATTTTTAATCATTTTAATCAATTATTAAAATTGATTAAATTGCCTTGCTTTTCTCTTAAAGGAGACATATTATGCCCCTTTTTACAATATGTAATATAAGTGCTAAAAACATCTGTTTTGGTTCTGATTATCATGTTTATCGCGCTGAAATCATGCGTTTTAAACCATATGAGTTTAAACTTCTGATATACGGTTTTCCAAGAGCACACATCTGAAGCACACGGACAGAAAGCGGCTGTCACAGCATGTGAGTACTAAACTAAGTTCTCATTCACACACAATCGCATGTTTATTTTAGATCTGTGTGGCAGCAGCAATATACTGTACATTAAATAAATCAATAAATCCACTGCTCTCTTGTCTCCTCTGAGGCTGGGACTGAAAATAGTGTTCTGTGCTCATCTGTGCACCCAATGACAGAACAGTTAGCATGTTTTGCTCAAACTTTCGCCATGGCATTAGAACTAGTACACCATTGTCGCTTGTGAAAACACAATAACGGCGCCGTGGGTGTAAACTTACAGATTAAGGGGCGGTAATATTATAATGAGATCCCTTTGCCACGTCACCATGGGAGTGAAACCAGACGCGCTTGTTTTCTCAGACGCTTGCAGAAAAAGGCTTCCCAAAACAAAGTTACTGGATTAATCTTTTTCACGTTTCCTTGGTTGGTAGATGCACCGGGGACCTGATTATAGCACTTAAAACCTGGAAAAGTCAGATTTTCATGATATGTCACCTTTAAGATTCCATGAAAATAGAGGCAAGGTTGTGTCTCTTACCACAGTACAGTCCCATGATAGCACGTCCTGCTATCACCATGAGGTAAGGTGTGCCCATCTTAGCCAGGCCCATTAGCAGCCCAGCTGTTATGGCCAGGACATTTATAAACAGCATACCTTTGATCCTGTAAATCAATAGTATACAGACAAGACCACAGATATGAGTCACATTCCACTGAATCTGAACACATAAAACGTTATACTTTCAAGATAAGGGAAGATGAAACTATTTCTTGCAATTAACGTTAATTATTCACAAGTTCACAAATACTCTACCTTCCACGGATGTCGCTAACAAAGCTCACTAGAAAGGAGGACACCATGCCTCCGATGGAGAAGATGGCCACAGACAAGGACCAGTACATGACCACAGACGCATCAGTCGGTTCTTCATGTTCTGTTGTGTTTCCTCCTTCCCTACGAGCTAGTTCTTCATTATAGACACCCAGCGATCTTGCATAGTGCCTTTCAATGACCTACAACACAAATGACATAATGCCATGACAAATCCCTTCCCAATAATAGTAGTGAACAATAGTCCTTTCTCTTAAAGATATAATCTCAAATAGATAAATCCCTATCATGCTGGCTCTGAATGCAGGAGTGTGAAGGTTGTAATGATGGTGTGATGACTAACTTTCTGTGGGGCGTTGATGACGCCCAGGCTGTATCCCATCTGCAGAGAGCCAAGCGCAGCTGTGAACACTGCCAGAGCGAGTGTGCCTGTTAACTGCTGTGAGACAGGAAAACACAACAGGTCCTAATTTTGACCTTGCACAAATTAAGGCCTAAAATGTTCTTAAATCTGATCAGAAAGTTTTTCATTCATAAAATCATGGCATTAAATTTTGCAAGCACCAATTCAAATATCTAAGCATCCTTAAATCAAGATACATTTACTTCAGATGCAAATTGAACGTATGAAGTCTTGTTTTTGAAACTGAACAAAATTAAGTGAGTTTATGCTTAAAACAAGAACAAACATCTGTCAATGGGGTATAAAAACCTGTTTTCTGAGCCCATTGGCAGATAACTGTTCTTGTTTGAAGAATAAACTCACTTAATTTTTATCAATGTCTCATAAAACAAGACTTTTGTCATTTTACTTCTCAAGTAAATGTACCTTGATTTAAGAATATTTAGACATTTTCAGTGAAAGAAAAACATTTTTTATTTTTAAACTTTGAACCATACTGACATATTTTGTTCCATTCAGTTTATTCCTCAAATTTTCTTTACTTGGTCCTAAAAAGGTATTAAAAATCTTAAATGTACCTTCTTAAATCCTGCAGAAACGGTTACCATAAAAGTTAATTTACAGTATCAGTATCATTTACTCCTGATCAATTCAGAATGTGCCAATAGAAATTAGCAATACAAACAAAACATTTTATTACAACGCTCAATTACATGTGTTCCTCTTATTTAATTTATAATTAAGGCCAGAGCCTTTTTATAAAAAGGTCTTGCACTGAAAGACAAATGTTTGTGAACTAAAAAAATAAGGTATACATTTTAATTCAATTGTGCTCTTTAAATGAAAAATAATACATATATATTTTTTGTTAAAGGAATAAAACATGTATTCTTTGTTTGAACAAACATTTGATTTAAGAACAATGAACACGATTAGATGTAGATGGATTAACACTCTTTACTAGTATAATTGAGATGATGTAACTAAAAAAAATGATTATAACATCTGAAATATAATTAAATGTATTTTTTCAAGTACATGATTAATACCCGAGTAAACAGAACTAAAGCTCTCGATGGTCTGAAAATCTCTAGTAATACTAATTTAGGAGTGTACATAACACATACTACGTTACAATTATCTACTATAGTAACAACAATAACAATGGGCAATTACAACATACATATATGCATAGTTTATTAACATTACTAACTACTTACGTAAATATGCAGTTATGTAAATAAACAGTCATACAAACAGAATGTCATTTTAGACAGCTGCACTTCTTAAACCTATTAAAATAGTTTTTCATACACATAATAAAAGTATCTGTATTCTGGTCATTTTGGTTATTCATTTGACAGCTTACAATTAAAAGGCGGTTTATTTTGTCAAATCAAAGTAACATTAATGATAAACCCAGAAAGCTCATAATCAAAGCATGAATAACACCTGCATTCACTATTCCGCATGTTATGACTATCATCTTTGCGGTCTCATTCATACAAGAGTAAATTCACAAAAAACGTTTTTAACTTTCCACAAAAAAATGACATTTAAATTCAACATGCAAAGTTAAAAGACACCGTCATATCAATAAGACACTATTTCACACCATTCAGCATTGCCAACCTGTTACTTATCATTCAGATGGAAATCAAAAGGCATTTTCATTATCCGTATGAATTCATAAAAAAAGGATTAAATCAACTTACCTTCTCCATTTTGCATGAAGTGTCAGCAAAAGCCGTTCTTGGTCATTAATAGTGGCTCCAAGGTTCTCGGCTGCTTTCTCAATACTCAGTAAATGATCAATCCTGTTACTGCAGGATCATGCTGCACGTGTGCTGAGCTGGAGACCTTCTGTCCTGATCCACTAATGATGTCCATGTATCATTGCTGTTTATGTGCTGCTTCAGGACAATCATCTTCCCACTGAATACCAGACTATTGTTTCACTTTTTTTGCATGGTCGAAATGATTGACATGACTTTTTATATAATTAATAGGTATATTAATACATGTTTATGATGCAAACATTGAAGAATACCAGGTGTCAGCATTGCTAGATTGGTGCTTTTTTTGATTAGCATAAAGCGGCTGGATAAGACGTTACATGTTTGAGCAAGAAGAGTTAATGTATTACACCTATCAGAGCAAAGTTCTCAGCGCTCAGATACTGGTGCTTTCATGAGCTCTGGAAAACAACCAAAGATTCAACAGAGTGAGGGACACTAACACGAGCCAAAAAAGGTACTTATTTATTTTTTTCTTATCATAAAATAAAAAAACAAACCAAAAGAGGACACAGTGCTTCTATCACCGTAAAAGAAATTAAAATCTTGTTTTCAGCTTCGACGATCATTAAAAACATATTAAGACAGAAACATTAAGTAACCATTCTTGAGTGTCAAATAAAGTAGTTAATTAAAAGAGCTCAGTGAGGTTCTTTCCCAGCACTGGCCGAACACAGTGTTTCACACAGCATACATACATACATCAGCAGGACATTATTGCTAAAAACCTCTCATTCCCTCACCATTAAAATATCTTCTTTTGCCATGTAAGAGATGTGAAAGAAATATAAATATCTATATAGTCTGCAAACATCAAGTGACTTTGAGAACATCTAAAGCGTCGAACTGAAGACCCAGGCAAACATACAAAACAAAACAAAAAAAACAATACATTATGGTTAATATCTGTTGAGCTACTGTAGTAGTTCTGTACCAACGTTTGTACCAAGTAGTTAAGATCAACATTTGTGATATTGTAGTCCAAGTGACTTTGAGTACCACATAATTATCAAATGAAGAACCTTTTCCCTTTTCGGAATGTTTTGAGCCCCAGGTTTATTTAACCCATTAAACACTGTTGCAAAATAAAAGTGTAAGAAGCTACAGCTTAATTTAACAATGCTGAGTCTTTTGAAATGTTGAGAAGAGAGACTTGTGGCCTACAAATGATGGCCGAAACATAAGAGTTATATGGCGTAAAAATATTATGCAAAAATAGAAAATCAATGTGTCTCTAAAGATTGATTTCACACAGGTTAATTTGTGCTAGGCACTATAATGAAATCTAAATAAAGTCATCATCAATTCTCAATTGTCACTGAAATACAGGTGCTTTTATCTTCTATCTATTTTTTTTTTTTAATCTCAGATATCATGTTGCTCTGACATACACATCGCACAACATCTGATCCAGTGTCTACACAAACATGCAACCAGTGAGGAGGTCTGTTTTCTTCCGTGTATGGCTAGATTTCACTGTTAACTTTCGTGCTTCCGTTTCTCCATGTTTCAAACATTCCAAAAAAAGACCAGAGAAGTTAGAGTAAGAATTCAAAACATGGTATTTAACTTAATGCATTCATGATCCGTTCAGCTCCTTATTTCCAACCTCAAAGCTATAAAACAAACTCAACTATATTTTGCGATACAGTACTTTGGATCAATGTACAGTATATGGACTTTGTTGACAATATACAAATGAGCACCAGTGTTATTCATTTCTTTTAAGCATGTCATTCTCTTTTGAGAAATCGGACAAAAACGGGCATCACAGATATTTGTGAAACTGACAGAAGTGTTTTTAAGTGAAACATCAAGAGACTAAAGCTTGGTCTTAGCCTGAGTGCTTGCTAATGTTATCCCCACATTTGTTATCTTTTAAATATTGTCCAATTCTTTACAATCATGCAACTGATTAAAATTCAATGGAAAAAAGTAAATCAAAACCAATGGGAAACCAGGGATAGGAACGTAAAGGGGAGGACCCTAAAAGAACAGGCTTTACCAGAGGCCACAAATAAGGTCTAAAACCAAGTTCAAGTTAATCAGCCCCCTCTTCTGGGAACTGCGTGCCACTGCAGGTGACGTCAGATACTGCACCTCCATGAGCCGTGTGCAGAGATCCAGTGCTCTTCCTACGGGACAGACCCATGTCTCTAAGCTCACTCATCAAGAGTCTCTAATATTTTAAAATCTTTTTCAGACCAAACTGTCAATGTACTGTGCGCTCACAGATGCAATGCTGGCAGGAAAAAGGCTCCACAGTGTTGGGTCTGTAGGAGCTTCACCAGTTCATCAAAGAGTTCCTGTTCAGCGTCATGAAGAACACTTGACTGCTACTGCCTGATCGGACCGAGGCGAAGAACACCTGCAGGAAAAAAAAAAGAAGAGAAAAAATTAAGCTAGTCCAAAATGGTCCAAGCTGTTTTAGATGAACAGTAACATTGGTGATGATCTACAACTAGGCATGGGCCGGTATGAGATTTTGACGGTATGATAACCTTAAGCAAAAATATCATGGTTTCACGGTATCACGGTATTGTCGTTACAGCTCTAAAATGTGTTATTTTTAAATGACTGGGTAAAAAAAAACAAAAATCTTTTTTTCTGCTGAACACAATATATTTTGTTTTTGAGCAACATACAGAATATTAGGAACAGTAGAATTTGTTTATTTA
>NW_015558606.1:930837-931609 GCF_001515605.1 Sinocyclocheilus anshuiensis | reverse complement strand
ATTTATATAATTTCATATCATTTATTTATATAATTTCATATACATCATTTGATTTAATAATAACCCAATTTGAAGCAAAAACAGAATGTTCTGACTAGCTTTGTGAAATTATACTAAATGCCTGAACGAAGCAAACAGCAGGAGCTCTGAATGAGATGCAGATTCACTCTCTGACAGCAGGAGGCGCTTCTGGAACACCAGATACAGCGTTTCCTTGGTTACTGCCATAAAGCAGCACTGCGCTGAAACACTGCTTTAATATGAACTATACAAAAACGAGATTAAAAGAAAATACCACGTAAACTTTTCTGAAGACAGTCAGTTCCCCTCAGAAACACATTCATATAAACCCCCAAATCAATATTGAGGTTTTTCTTCCAATAGTTCGTGCATCATGAACAGTGAGTGATCTGCCTGCTACAGTATTTTTCTCTGTGCGTCCGCCTTCAACGTCTCTGGCCTCTGTTAACGGGCGATTACAGACTTCATATTTTCACATAAATGACATTTTGGAAAACAATTGCATTGCAACGCAGTTTGTGCAAATCCAGAACAGAGACAAGTTGCTTGCAATAAGACAAAAAACGGCCGGTTGCCGATCGCGTAAGTTCCAGGGGTAGCTCCTTAAGTTCGGCCATCCTACACTCACGTGACTGACCGCTCGCTTGCACCAACAGGACGAGGAGGGTCCTGTTTACTCTCTACACTGCACTCAACCTGAGGGATTCCTACACTTTCAGTCTTTGAGGAGACATGAAAAACAGCGCATACC
>NW_015558606.1:928771-930827 GCF_001515605.1 Sinocyclocheilus anshuiensis | reverse complement strand
TTAGCGGTTTTGAAACCGTGAAATTTTCAAATCGCGGTATACCTTGAAACCGGTAATCGGCCCATGCCTATCTACAACAATAAGAGTCTAACCTTGTCATTCCTCTCACAGAGGAACTTAAGCCTCTGAGCTCTCTTGTGCATGAAAACACCATCCAGGTGGCCCGTTTCAACAGAGCGGATCTCAATGGCTTTCTCTCCCCAGCCCATGATCTGGTTGGAGTGGATATAAGCTGTGAAACAGAACATCTTCTTGAGTTCTCATGCATAAACAATCTTTATACCAAAAACAAAGTACAGTACCATAGTTCTCTCAGAAAATGTGGAGTCAGAAGCGCCAGACTGTCCTTGCTGAGCTCGCTTGTGCATGAAAACACCGTCCAGGTGGCCCGTTTCAACAGAGCGGATCTCAATGGCTTTCTCTCCCCAGCCCATGATCTGGTTGGAGTGGATATAAGCTGTGAAACAGAACATCTTCTTGAGTTCTCATGCATAAACAATCTTTATACCAAAAACAAAGTACAGTACCATAGTTCTCTCAGAAAATGTGAACAACTTTCATTTTACTTTTGAAAATTATTTAGTATACTCCACTTCTTAAAAAAAAAAAAAACCCTGTTGGCCAGGGTAATATCTGTGATATTTCGTTCATTTCTTGGTTCTTGGGGACAAAAGGATTAAAGAGATGAAAAATAATAAATGAAAAATTAAAAACACAAGTAGTTATTTATGCAGAATGTCAAAGCCTCTGTTTTCCATATAATGACAGTGGTATATTAACAGAAATAATGACTTAAACCTCATTATTTCAAAATGTTCCTTGTACTGCTTCGGAAGAATTGCGATACAGCAAACAAGCCTTATGGATGACTTCTATGATGTTTTTTAATGTGTTTTTTTTTGTTTTGTTTTTTGTCTTGAGAGCTCCTGGTTCCTCTATCCACTTTAATTTTATTAAACAAAACAACTTGAACATTCTGTTAAACATTATCACACAGCTCTATATATATAAAGTTGAATACATATGTATATCCAACTTTATTTGCATACATACAGTATACTCACGTGAAGTGATATATACTATATAGCAAATCTCAACTTCTTGATTTACATCTATACAAAATGTAAACTACATTATCACCCAGCTCTAATCTGCTAAATGTGTCTATAAGCAATGAAGACATCAAAACATTATAAACATTAATATCATCATTTTCTGTAAAGCTGCTTTGAAACAAATGAATATGGTAAAAAAATAAACACTTATGAAAATACTAATAAAATTGACTAAACATTTCCTTTGGTGTCGCAAAGAAGAAAGCAAGTTTGGAACAACACCAGGGGTGAGTAAATTATGAAACTATCCCTATAAAACACACACTTTTGTCTGATCTCTTTTGTTGTATTTAAATGTATTGCAATATTAGCTTCATCAGATATCACATGGCAGATACAAATTAAACATTCAATAGCATAATAACAAGCACAATATAATAAAAACAAACCTTTTATAAAATTTGACAAGAATGAGCACGATTCTAGAAAAGATTCTTTAAATGTACTTGTGATAAAAATTGTAAATGTTTTTCTGGGTCCATAAATAAGTTCATAAAAGCTTGTCTTGGTAAAAAATTGCTGTCTCATAACATTTAAAATAACACTTAAAATTGGGCAGACCAAAAAGATTTTACGGCATCTTCACCCTTCAATAACTGCCCATGAGTCAAGTCTAGTATGGTCTATTTATTTGCTTATACAGCTTGGTTGTGTCTTGATTTAAAAGGGTAGATGCATCTTTTTTTCTGATCTCTGAATGCCTTCCATGATGTCTTTTCATAAGCCAGGCTGAAGATTAGTAAGCACTGCATAAAAATCGCCCCAAAGTGAATAATTCTGTACGCAAGCACTACTAATAATCATAACAGCCTGCCAAATGTAGCTCTGCCTAAACACTCCCTCATTGAGATTATTATATATGATATATATATATTATTATATATATATATAAAGCATGCCAAAAGCCCTAAATCCTCCAGCTAACGTGTTACTCAAACCAG
>NW_015558606.1:906528-928604 GCF_001515605.1 Sinocyclocheilus anshuiensis | reverse complement strand
CACACACACACACAACCACATTAATACTTCTCAAAACAGAGAAGTTGAAGCCAAGTTCGAATGTTTTTGAACTCTGGGTGAACTACTTTTATCTCCTCCCACAAAGCAGAGGATGTGTGGCAGCCCTCTGTTGTTTTCATGCACTACTGTTGGCCTCGCATCCCTCAAGCTCTACCCATGTGCTGGCAGCTAACAGAAACAGACACTGCGGTTGAGGCCAATCGGATATCAGTGCCACTGTGACTGTGGACTCATGCTAATATTAGTCAATACAGCAAAATATGCTGTTTTTGTAAAGTATTTTCTGACAATAAATATTTGTTAACTTGAATAGAAGTCATTCTCTGGTCAGTATGGCCTGTTTCCACTTGCACAGCTGGGAAGGGTATTGAAACACACTGACTCACCAACAGAGGTGGGCATCTCTCCCCACTGCAAGACCACGTCCTTGGTGATTCTGCCGTAGGTGTTGACATAAACGCCCTCATCTTCATAACACAGCAGCATCTCCATGCCATCAGTCTTAGGAAGCACCACGATGGCATGAGGGGTCACGCTGCTCTGGATCTTAAACAGAGAAGAAGGGGTTACTGGCAGATCATGATGCCGTGCTTAAGGAGACCATTAGATGGCCATGTATTCCATTTACATTTATTCATTCAAGGAATCATTGTTTACCAAAGGGAATCTATGGAAGTATAGTATTTCATACAAAAAGCTTATTAAAGTACACTAATAATTGCATTTTGGTGGCTGCGATTTACCATGTTGTATATTTAAGCAGTGAGTATTTCAATTTATATTATTATGTATTACATTTCAACTGACATTATTATATGGCATTTTACATGTATAACCTATCTATCTATCTGTAAATATACATTCATTATCTGAACATAGTATACAGTATGTAGTATATGAACATAGGCAGAAGCTCGATTTCTGTATTTCTCAAAGCTCCTGAAATCATCCTTACACTTTTCACACTTTCAAGTGCTGTGAAGGGAACATAACGTGTGGAGGCATATGTTATTTCACTAAGATTAGACTACAATCCCCAAGAGAAACGCTGCCAAGGGAACCTCTCAACCAATCAAGAGGATGTTGCTTATGACCGGCTCCCTTACCTAGAAGCACAACTAAATTGTGTTTTTACAGACACCAAATCACAGCCTAGTATCACAAACTAAAACCAAAGGTCTGCACTGCTACTTAATTTGTAGTTATAGAGGAGCTGTATTGTAAATTTATTAGCAACAAAAATGGATTCAGTATTTCTATGAGGTTAATTTAAAAACACATCACGTACATGTGATGGTATGTAGATGTCATAAGGGTTTCCAGAATCCACATCTATGACGTGAAAGCCCACACTAGAGCCATAGATGACCTTTAACCTCTGACCCTCTTCTACTGTCAGGTCCACCAGCTGAGGCCTGTGTTGCAGTTCTGTGAACGACTGCCAGAAACAAAGAGATACAGATACAGAAATGGATGCGGAGTCTAGGGAACTGATTAAATAGGCAGTTAATGCATGCAAACCTTTAAGGCATTTTCTTTCATTGACAAATTATATTATTACATGTTAGTTAAATAGCAAGAAAGAAATGCAGAGAGCATTTAAAAGATAAGCAAACACCATCATACCTTGAATGCCATGAATTTATGGTATGGCTTGGGGGCCCATGCATAAATCTCTACAGAGTTCTTCAGTGCGATCACCAGGAATTTGATTCTCTCATATTTCACTGAAAACAAAGTAAATCATGCTTTCAGTTACCTGCAGCTCACAGTGGCAGTCTGTCATATTCATACAATGAAGCAGACCGTCCCCCGCTGCTACTCTCCATGCTGTTAGAGGCGAGCTGAATGTCAATCCTTTCAATTAGCATCAGAAATCTCGATTAGCCTACTCAACCGCCTCCGTCTTAACAGCCTCTGCTCTAACAGGGAAGCCTTCATCTTTCAACTTTGCTTCATTCTGCACGCTCAGAAAATGCAGCTTCACATCGTCTAACATGCTGCTAATATTTATATTAATATGTAATGTTGCTAATAAAACAATATAAATACAAAAAAATAAACATTTAAAACAGGTTCACATTGTACTCCATGAAGATGCTACTATTTATATTCATATATAATATTGTTAATAAAATATAAATACAATAAAGTAAAAAATTAAATACAGGCTCACCAATATGCTGTTAGTATTTATAATAATATATAATGTTGCTAATAAAATATTTAAAAAAAATTTAAAATAAATTAAACATTTAATATTTTAACATTTTTGTTGATGATAATATGAAGTCGCTGATATTTATGAAACAGCAATACAGACAATTAAAAGAGAAAACTCACTGACTCAAACTCTCTTAACCTTTATTCTTTATTACTGAATAAAATTTTTTGAATACTTACTTTATGCCACAGTGTTAATCTAATTTATTAATATTTACATTACAAATTAACTTAAATTCAGGTGTTTTATTTGGATAGTAGTTGCAACCCACTGGCATTGATATAAAACACTTTTGTATTTTTGTGATAACTCAAGCAGAGACGGATGACTTACCAACTTTATAGTGAATACAGCCTTCCAGATCCCCAACAGTGATCCAGCCCTGTTTCTTCTCTACCTCCGGATCATTGTGCAGTATCCTGTTTCTCAGCCATGACAAGTAGTAGACACGTAGCTTGTTTTTCTTCCCTGCAAACATCAATGACAAGTCTGACATGTTAATAAAACACGAACATGTATCCCCAAACGACGCACCAGGCTTTTTTAGCTGAAAAAAGCACTATGCTTAAAAAAGTGGACTTAAAAGTCATCTGACTGCAGCACATGACACTGAAATGTCAGCTTCGATGACCTTGTCTATCTTTATTTGTAGCGAGACCAACCTGATATGGTGACCAGGACATTTAGACCCTCTAGCACCTCCATCTGTTGGAAGCGTCGGCGAGTGATGAGGTTATACACCTTGCCCTGACCGCTGCGGTCCAGCAGCATTAAACCGTTCTCAGTGCCCACCAAGAGGTTCACACCTGAGCGTCCACAAACACGAAACACAAGACTTCTCAGAATTGGATTCTGACTCAAGAATGTATATGAGAGGAGGAATTGAAACAAAAAAGGCAGTGATGTACCCCATAGAGCAGCACACAGGATCTCTGAGTTGAAGCGCTTCTTGTACTTGCGGATCTCTGGGGTGTCGCTGTGAGGTCTGATGTTGGTGGGGTTGACATTGACCACAGAGATCTTGCGAGCCTCGTTCAGTTTGGCCTGTTCCTGACGCAACAGCTCATTAGCAAACAAAGCTGCAGAGGTGAGAAGACAAGAAAACACATGAAATGATATGAAAGAGGCACCATTTCATTCATAAACGGATGTTTGGACAAGAACCAAACCCGGCAGGAGAAAGCAGAACTATGCTGAAATGCTCTTATCTCATTCAGTGCCCAGAATAAACCTATTTTAAAACCCATTTTATCCAAAATGTTGTGCCATTCAAATTACTTTCCATAAATGTTCTTCCTTTCAGTGTTGCAGGCAGTGAAAACAGGATGTGTTTGTTTGTGATTTGTATATTTACCGGCCGCTGAGCTCTCATCGTTGTCATCTGTGGGGGAGGTCTGATATACACGTGGGTCCACAAAGGGAGTGAAAGAAGCTTTCGAACCAACTCCATGACCAAACTGACAAAAAACAACAAATTAACCATATCAGCTCCAGTAAAATTATTTCTAATAGCAGGCATTCAGAGAAAAACAGTCTGGGGCAGGGGCTAAAAATATAACAGAAGCACAATTCCTACGGTTTAGATAATAGATGGTTCAGAAAAAAATGAGTTTTATGACACAGCATGAAATTTTAGACTTTCACTTGTGCCTATGAGTCAGTAAATAATGTCTGTGATAGAGTTATGAAAATGAGAGTCATTAGGACAGCAAAGTTTTTCCTCACATTTTTAGACCCTTTAGCCTCATTTTAATGCTAGTTATAGTGAAGAGAGGAGAGCAAATTAAAGGGAGAGGAGGGTAGCACAGGATTGGGAAATAACGCAAGCCGGATTTAAAATAGCTTTGCCAGGCTAAATATATTGGATATGTATCCCTCTTAAATGTTATCTACCTCATCCACAGAGTCCAGGTGCTGGGAATTGAGGCCTGTTGGAGTTCCTGATGGGGAGTGGCTTTGCCGCAGCAGGTCTGGTAGGTTGCCGTGGCCTGCGAAACCATTGCTCTCGCCGTGGCCCAAGCGCTGCCTCTCATTGGTCTATAGAGAACATCAAATATAAGTCAAAAGTGTGTTAAACATTTGAGAAGTGAGAGAGAATAAAAGTCTTTTTTGGAGTTAAATCTAATCTAAGTCTAATGTGACTGGAATTGGTGTCACACCTCTTTCATTCTTAGGGTGCCATCTTTAGACTCATCATTGTAGAAGTCACCAAAGGACTCATCATGGCTGCTTGTGAAAGACTCATTATTTCCCTTAACAGACGGCCTGAGGAAGACAAATACAAGAAACTTAGGCTTGCATTTTATAGAATCACATTAAAACAGTATTTAATTTCTGTGCTCATTTTATGGACAGATGTAGAAAGAGAATAAGACGAGAGAGGATATAGGATGGGGAAGTGGATCAAAAAAGTTGCAAGGCAGACTTGAACATGAAATGCCCCCATAAGCACCCTGACACAATATGTAAGAGCATGTGCCCTGATTGCTAAGCCACAGTTCTGACATAAAATTTATTCTGAGGAACAAGAGAGAACTAATGGTTTGCGCTTACATGATCCTGGGGATGTCGCTGACTGGCACCGTGCCATCATGCCCCACAGTACCATCCTCATCCTCACTGCTCTCAGAGTCCTCACTAGAGGAGGAGTAGTCGGTCAATTTAAGGTGTGGCCGGTTGATCTCATCTATTCGCAACTCCCTCAGTTCTTTAGCTAGGGCAGTCAGATCCTGAAAGAAAGAGAGAGATAATCATATAACTAACTAGAATAGTAACACACACAACTAACTTCAGTAGCTGAAAGTAGCTCAGTTGCTGATTTTATTCAATGTTACATTTTTTTTCCCTCAAACCATCAGAATTAACCATCAGGATTCACTAAAATGAATTGGTTTATTAGAATGTAACACTAGAACGAACCAGTTCATTTTCTCGAACCATCAGAATAAACGGATTCACAAAAATGAATCAGTCCATTTAATGGTTCAAGAAAATGAACTGGTTCAAAAAAAGTTTCACTGATTCATTTGAGTAAGTGTAAAGCATTCCTATAGCTTTACTGAGGTTTAAATGCTTTATAACGGTGCTATAACACTCAAATTTTAAAGAAGCTGTCACAACACTGGTGATTAAAGTCATTAAATAGTAAATTTTACTGATTCTCACTCAGCACAGCAGGTGCACAATCTTTATTAGAGGTTTGCTTATGTAGAAGAAGATTCATTTGTAAAATTCTCTCACATTCAGATACTTTTTCTCCCACAAAAAAAAAAAAAAACTATTAGTCTCTGCAATGATTTGAAGTACTTTGGAGGTCTCATGCAAAGGTCATCTGTAATCAGTTTGCATTTCACCTGTAATCCCAGTTCTAGGCCCAACATAAAAATGCCCCCTCCTGAACTTTAGTTGCTATGGAAACAGCAAGGCTCCTAACAAAGGGCTGGGGTTATTTGCGCTGGGGCGAGAGAATCCAAGCCAAGTGGGGAGAATGAGACACACCCACACAAAGAGTCCATTGACAAAGTCACTGGCAATCCAGCTTAGTGAGAAAGTTGACAGGGTGAAAGAGCACAAGCTTTTCTCAAGTCAGCGTTGCTATTGAGATTACAGGCAAGAATTCCCACAGTCCTCTGCCAAGCAACATTTAGATTGAGAGGACTGAGAGAAAGATGGATGGGAATGTTACCATTATGTAATAATGCTAATTATGTAGATAGCTCTAGTCTTTTGTTCAAACATTCATCACACCTCAGAGACCTTTTTTCAATTACTAAACATAAGTTTCCTTAAGTAAGTACTTGGGTTGTCCGAGCCAAAATGGCTCAGAGGGAATCAACCCTGCCACAAAAAAATAAATGTTGTAAAATAAATTTAAAAAGATTGGTTTTTCATGCAAATGTAGGAGAGCATGGTGCTGGCAACGCCAATGTCATGGGCGTGATTCCCTGGCAATGCATAAGCTAATAAATTGTATACCATTTATGCATTTGGCAGCCGCTTTTATAGAAATTGACTTCCATTGCATTTATTTAGATATATATTATATAATATATAAGTAGCTGTAGATGTAATTTTAGTGACAACAACTAAAGGAAAAAAAGTGTAATTATTTATAAAAAAATTACAATAATATAATTAATATAGTATTAATACAATTGATAGTTATTCCAAGCGAAGTCTAATTTTAAATATCGGTTTTGGCCAAGTGTGCTCAAAGTTTCAGCCAAGAATTTTCATTTCAGTGTATCACTTATCTAAAAGCTTTGAGTGTTCACACGTGGAAAATTGGCAGAGAGGACAGTCTGAACAATGTAACCAGTGGGACATTTGGCCTCCAACAGTAAAACAGCATCTGCGACTGAACGTTGTTTAGTCTAGAACTGTGTTTAGAGGTCACTTCTACATCTAAAGAGAGCTAAAAGCACCTTCAAGCAAATGCTAGATTAAAAATGAGACAAAGCAGCAAGTTCAAATAGTAGTGTGCATATCGAGATAGGAAATAAAGATTGACTAGATAATATGTGACCCTGGACCACAAAACCAGTCATAAGGGTCAATTTTATTTTTCTTCGAAATTGAGATTTATACATCATCTGAAAGCTGAATAAATAAGCTTTCCATTGATGTATAGGACAATATTTGGCCGAGATACAACTATTTGAAAATCTGGAATCTAAGGGTGCAAAAAAATCAAAATATTGAGAAAATCTCCTTTAAAGTTGTCCAAATGAAGTTCTTAGCAATGCATATTACTAATCAAAAATTAAGTTTTGATATATTTACAGTAGGAAATTTACAAAATATCTTCATGGAACATAATCTTTACTTAATATCCTAATGATTTTTGGCATAAAAGAAAAATCAATAATTTTGACCCATACAATGTATTTTTGGCTATTGCTACAAATATACCCCAGCGACTTAAGACTGGTTTTGTGGTCCAGGGTCACATATATGAGTGCCAATGGGATGCAATTTACCGCAGGTCGACCAGGTTTGTTCAACTCTCTGCTTTCCTCCTGAACGGGTTTGGAAGTCTCCTGTAATGCCACTGGAGATCCTTCTGATTTACCAGAGCCTGGAATCAGCATAACAGGATGTAACCACATGTTCAAGATTGGAGGACATCAAATGTAAAAGTTTAAGAAAAACCCATATTAATGGACCTGTATTCTGATTATTGGGGAGGAAAGACAACTTGTTCTCAAACAGAATGATAACACTGAGATTATTGCCGTTATTTCTAACAGAAAAATACAAAATATATAACAGCTGGACTCTACCCCTCTGTACAGTACCTATAAATACACCTACTAAACAATGCACGTGCTCAAAACAGGCAAACAATGTATGCAGCATGTCATACTATACATCCACTTCACTCTCTGGAAGACGAGCGCAGTACTGCACATCTGACAAGGTGAACAGAGTGGAACCGCTCAGCAAAAACAACCAGAATGAAGTCTAAACGAGTGCCAGCTCCTTCAGTCCCTTGGAGGATGTCAGACTGAGGCATTCTGGGAGGTCCACGTCTGCACCAATCGCTCATAACACAACATGACCACCCACATTGGCTTATAAAAAAAAAGGTTTGCTCATGGGGACCCAGTTTTAAATCTGGCCTGGATCAAGTCCTGCTCCTCTCTATCCCCCATTTACCTGTCTGCCTCTACTGTCCTGTAAATAAAAGCTAAAAAAGCCTTTCTTTTGGATGGTGGTGTGCAGTGGTTAAAGCTCAAGGCTGCTTTCCAGAAGGTTTCTGGTTTGATCCCTCAAAATCATGAATTAATCACCATGTAGCTTACTCCAGAGGGAATGTCTCAGTAAAAACGTTATGGCATCAAAGTTGTGTGAGATGATAATGTAAGAATTCTATAATTGTATTGTACAATTGCTCTGTCCACATTATAGAAACTCAAGATAAAATGCAAAAAGAAAATCATATAGAAATACACCGCATTCTCACCTTTCGGCTGGTTCCTCTCACTGGATTCAGGCTGGGAGCCACCCTGAGAGCTGGGTGTGCTGGAGCTGGATGAGCCGTTACTGCTGGTTCTCTGCAGAGCCACATCCAGGGACAACTCTGCCCTCCTCAGGTCTGGATTACTGGAGAGTTTAAGATACAGTCAGTGCTTCAATACACCAACAGAGCAACACCTCCAGCATGTGATCTGACTGAGAGCTGAATTGAGCTGACCTGGTGCGGATGAGCCGAGAGGCCGCTCGCCCCCCTCCACCAGACTCTCCGTTCCCAGGAGAGTTCTTCCTCACCAGAGCAGGGGAGACAGAAGTGGTCTGCTGGGGCATCTGGGTAGTACCGCATAACTTTAATCAAACACACAAATGACCAAACGTCAGTGACGAGGGATCATAGCATGATCACAACAATCATTTCTCTTGAACAACAAAGAGAGACAGCATATTTTATTAATAGTCTTTGAATCATTCATATGGAACACACCAAAGTCTCATGTTAATGTACTTTAAACATTCACTACCATACAAAATTTGGGGGTCAGTATGATTTAAAAAAAAAATTTTCTTGAGCAACAAATCAGCATATTAGAATGATTTCTGAAGGCCCATGTGACACTGAAGACTACAGCAATGATGCTGAAAATTAAGCTTTGCCATCTCAGGAATAAATTCCATTTTAAAATATATTTAAAAAAAGAAAGTCATTTGAAATTGCAATAATATTTTGAACTGTAGTGTATTTGCCAAACATTTGAACTGTAGTGTATTTGCCAAAATTATTATCAAAAGATATCTCTTCAGGTGTGAAACTTTGAAAATAGGAAAAAAGTTAAGTTTATCCTTAAAGTTCATTACTGTAATAATTCTGACCTTGGGAGGAAGGTCATCTTCCATTAGCCAGGGGGAACTGCGTTCAGGCTTTTCCTCGCGGCTGGCCATGCGAGGGGCTGGAGGGGGCATCTCTGAAGTCGGGTCGGAGTTCTGCCGTGGCATCTCTGGCCGATGGGACACCAGGCTCTCCTGGAAGGCTGAAACGCCCTTGGCTGACTGATCATGCAAGGACTGAGAGACTGACAGAGAAGAGCTATGGGACCTCACTGGAACCAAATGAGCCATCTAACAAGAGGAAGCAAGCATTAAGTGCTTAGATCATGATTCTGACACATTTTCACCAATGAAATCTCATGACCTTTCCAGTCATTGGTGATTACTGGATAAGGATGTTTTAGAAATGATTTTCTAAGGAACTATTATTTGCTGGGTGGATTTCCATGTGTGTTCCATGTGTACTTATCTTTTGAACAAGAACATTGATTTATACTTTTATTTATCCAATTACACCCCTAAAGGACAGAATGATGTTTTACACTGGCTTATGAGCATGTTTTATAATAAATAAATTAGGGATGCACAAAATTAAAATTCTGTCCAATAAGCCAATAATTATTTTCATATTTTGGTCCACAAATGTCCAATATTCAAATTCAATCCTAAAAATAAATGCTACAAAATGAAATTCAATCGTTTTAAATGCTGAAAGTGAATTTATGCATGACAACATTATAATGAAAAAGGGATATATTTGATTTAGAGATTTACTAAAGATAAGATAAAATAAATAACTGATACAGTACTGATATACTGAGCATTAAGAGTGAATGCTTTGAACAAAAACAAACTAAATGTTGTACCTGAGGCTCGACAGGGCGGTGCATAGGAGGGGTCCGTGCCGGCTGCATACCCCCACTGCTAAAGGACTCTGAGCGTGGCGGAAGGGAAGGGTCGGAGATTCGGTTAGCCACTTTATGCTGCAGGGCAGGAGAACTCTGGCGGTTCAGTTTAGAGCGCTCCTCAACCTTCATGAATAATAAAAAGCCACATAAGAACAGGCCACACTGTTTAACTAAGCCACCACAACCAAACAAGCGAAAACTAGCAAGACCTTGCAAAATGCTCCAGCAAAGACGTTTTGGAAATGCACCAGCAAACACTAAAGTTAATCAGTTGATACTATTACACCATCTGAAAGAGAAAAGCAATCTATTCAGCTAGAAGCTGAATTAGCCGTTGCATGCTGATCGGGTCATTCATACAACAAACAGTTAGAGCAGACCAGCACCTTCTACAAGCAGAGAGACTGAAGACCTTTGAGAGGTGAAAGGATGGAAAGTATTTCAGTGGGTAAAGAATCTGCTTTGGCAACAGAAAAAGCTGAGATATGAGACACTGCTTGGTAACTAGATGAAAGGATTTCAGTTCCTGTCTAATTTCTAAGAAAGTCATCAAGGTAACCATTAACATTTATATAAAACCTTATCTGTATTTATAACATGTGGAATGTGTCTGCATGGTTAACATATGAAGAACTTGTAGCCTTTCAGTGTCTCTCACAACTTGAGGGCTTATCGTTTGCACCAACAGATCTTTTCAAAGAACTAAACCGACACTGGTTAACTATCTCAGAAAAGCAGATTCCTTTTGGAGAAGCAGCTTGTCAAATTCAAAAACAAATGGGTGGTTAGTGTGGAGATGGATGGCAGAGATATATGTCCAGATTCATAATTTAGGTTATTTAAAGGGCATTCTAAATGGCAACTAGTTGACCCATCATTGGTGTTTAAAAGTACTGCTTACATTGGTTAAGAAGCTAGTTTTGTGTCCTATCCAAGCGCAATGCGACAAGAAATCTGTCTGTTTTCAATGAACATGAAACTGCTATGGGACATGACACAATCACAGCCAATAATTAGATTTGTAATATACAGTAGACTGCTGCAGGAATGAGTCTTAAAACCTGGAAATGAGATACGATTTTTGCATATCCTGTTTCATGTTCCACAATCAATGTTTTTTTGGTAAAAAGCCTGAAATAATCTCTGTGGTCAACACAAGGTCAAGATATTTTCACAATTTATTCCATTCATAAAAGTTGTTCATTTGTGAAAATTATCTTGATGAACAAAACATGCAATAATTATTAGTCACAGACACTTCTATGAAATTATTCTTCTAATTAAATCCGTTTGGCTTTTTCTGTTGAGGGAACCAGGGTGATGCTAACTTCAGGGTTGGCCTACAAAATGACATCTTTCATACAGCACTCCTATGTGGATTTGGAATATAGACCAATGAGATTTTGCGGACTAGGCAATCGACTGTTGCTTTGTGCTTGTTGTGGCTGGTCAGGACATGGTGTAGAGAAACAAAATTCATGGAACTGATTCAGGTTTCCAGGAGTACTTCCAGAAATCTGAACACTTCCCAATACATACAAAACTCAATGGATGCTTTTCAGACTAAACATTAAACCTTTAGTTTTCAATCTTTCTCCAAAGTGGTTTGATTAAAATGATTTGAGGAGTTCACCACATGCCACCTTGCAAGAGAAAAAGAGGAGCTCCAACACCAATGGGCGATGCACCCAGAAGCACCCAGCAACGGGCTGCACTGATTGCTAAGGCTTACACAAACACAGAGGGCATCCAGGCGGGGTGGTGGGCCATCTGATGGGGCTCATAATCAGGAGGATCAGGGGCAAACAAATGACAGAGGAGCTTTCATGATGTCACTGATGAGTAAGAGCCATTGGGAATAGGAGGAATGGGGACATGTGGAGTACTGATAGAACAAGTGGTTAACAAGTCTACTTAACGGCCAGTTGCATAATGTACATACCTAGATTTTGGAATAGCATTCAGTAACTAAAAAAAAAAAAATCCATTATGTTACATTTTATTTTGAGGATTAAGAGAGCAAATCTAACTATCTAGGAACAGCTATTTACATCTATTCACACCTATTTACAATGATCACAGACCACCTCAATTGACGAGGGGCCTGATCGTCATCATGTTGGTGGGGGAGGACGGGGAGCCTTCGGGGGATAAACTGGGGCTGACCAAGTAGCTGCTACGGCTACCTGGGGATGGCGACCTTGAGGAAGCAGGGCTTCCTCTGGGTGTGCTTCGAGGAGAGAGCCCCATCCAGCGCAATACAGAGCGGAACGGTGTGGCCATATCGGAATGTTTAGGGGATTTGCGGTGAACATTAAAAAAGCCCTCGCGTTCACAAGATTTGGAGCGCCAGATGGGCTGGCTAAAACTCTGCCTGAGCAGCTCCACTGAAGCGGATGAAGACAGGTCCAGAGCAGAGGAACAGCGATTTACACGAAATGAATCATCTGAACTGAATGTTGCGAGAGGCACGGCCCACTCCCATTTCGGCACCATCAGGAGGTTCTTGGACGGCACCGAGTTTGAACGATGATCTTTGGCCATCATCTTTCGGAGCGAGTGCTCCGGGGCTGACTGGGACAGCATGCTGTCCTCATTGGTGATTAGACACTCCTGGTTAATGGCGATTTGTGGAAGCAACTCATCTACATCTAGTCTACGGCAAGGTGAAAGCTTAAAATCTGAGGCCGAGGCCAGGTTCTCTGAACTAACCGGTTTAGTTATCACTGGGTTGGGCTTGCATCCGCGGGCCTCCTGCCCAGCCTTTTGGCAGACCCTAAGCTGTCGCACCTGCTGGCTAATGTTCACTCGACTTTCTTGCTGGCCTGAGACATGGAAGATGGGGTGATGCTGCTGCTGCTGCTGCTTCCTCTGCTGTAAATGCTTTGGGATCTGTTCGCTAAAAGGGAAAACCAGTTTAATGGGGGCTGAGGGGGTCCGGTGGGGGGGGTGACGCTGACGGGATGGGGATGAGGAGGATGAGGAAGGCTTGAGGTTGATGGGTTGGCTCAGTTTCAAGGGCCGGCAATGGACCTGAAACAGTGAGTCAAGAGTTTTTTTGTTAAACACAGTTGAGTTGGCCAAAAAACACCTGGGCCAAGCGCATACTATAAGACTGAAAATAATATCGCTTTCACACTGAAGTCTCAAGAAATCTTAGTTTACCAACTTGCAACATGCCGAAAATCTTCTAGTTCCATGTTTGCTGACAAGAATTAACCGTAGTGTTAAAGGTGCATTCAGTAGTTCTTTAGCTAGTGTTAGTGTTGCTATCCTTTGTGTACTTTAAGTACCAATACCACAATAGAGTTGAGACTATAGAGACAGTGCAGTGTCACAATAGACACTGCACTGTCATCTATCACCGTGGATCAGCATGATCGTCTCTGAGTTTTACGTACTGTAAATTACACTGAATTAATTATTGCGTGAACTGCTCTATAAAACTTACTAGTATCACTTACCTGTCCAAACACAAAAATAACTACTACTCAGGGTTTTCTCTGTCATCAAATCTTTCCATATTGTGCATGTCCAGCCAATATTTATGCTAGGCTTTTGTGTCCATGTCAGCCTTTCTGACCTTCAGACCTTTACTTCTTGGCCATACAGGTACTGATTCTTCCATTTTCTTCGCTGGTAAAGCACGACAATAAGGGTGTTGTACAATGCTACAGTATGAGCATATCTGAAGAGATTTTAGCCAATGAGCATGAGGATTCTGTCCAACATTTAGTAAAACACAGCGGATCACGAGGGGGGTGAACTGCACCATACATTATTAAACTCTTTTGAAAGACAACTATTATGAGTACAGTATTCAACTCGTCAGTCTTCATAAAAACACAATTTATTTCTTAAATGTGTATTTTTTTTTTAATTAGCACCAAAATACTGAATGCACCTTTAATATGTGTGCTTTTGTGTGAAAAAAAATTTTGAGATCTGTGATTACCAATTACTAACAACCTGCTGTTTTATAGTGTGCACTTGGCCTAATAAAGCAAAGACAAAAGCAGAACACTATGGAGAATGTAGTCCAGTCCAGATTACGTCACAAAGACATGAAATACTGTTTCCTTCAGTTATATATAATGTTCTAAATGGACTGTGGTGGTCATTTTGCTGACATGCTAGGATAAAACAAGAGAGTTAATCTGTCCAGTTTCATTTTGCTGACTCAGCATCAAGTATTGTTGGACTTTCAGTAAAAGTTTCCAGACTGATGACCCTGAAAAATGTGCTTTAAAACATTTCTGCGTGACACAGTGTCCTAACCAGATGCAATGTGTCTCCGGTGACAAGCAATTTGTCTGCTGCACAGAATGTGTAACAGAGAATGATGTGAAGCCAATCAGAAAATATTTGATGTTAAATGTACAGTTATAAGGATTAGGATTTTGGACAAATCAGATTTCACAGTGGGTGGAGCTAGAGAGTGTGCCCTGGAACTTGTTGCTTGTCATGGTCACAGCTGGTTAGGACAACAACAACAAAAAAAGGTAGCACTGCAATGCTGGAAAAAAGGACAACTTCAGTCTAATTTCAGTTTTGCCCACCTCTTTGGCCCAAGCAGGTTTGTCGCTAGGGTTGACGGCATCTTTGTAGTGGTAGAGTTGCTTCTTCTCTGCAGGTCTGGAGTCTTGTTGTTGTTGCTGCTGCTGCTGCTGTTGGTGGAGAGAGACAAGGTAAGCCCTCTCTTGCTGGAGTTGTCTCTGCAATCTCTCTGCCTGTCTCTGTTCCTCCAGCTGTTTACGTTTATACTCCTGAAGAAACAATGAGATTATGTTTAAAAAAAAAAAAAAAAACTATTCCACAAATCAGATTTCACAGTGGGTGGAGCTAGAGAGTGTGCCCTGGAACTTGTTGCTTGTCATGGTCACAGCTGGTTAGGACAACAACAACAAAAAAAGGTAGCACTGCAATGCTGGAAAAAAGGACAACTTCAGTCTAATTTCAGTTTTGCCCACCTCTTTGGCCCAAGCAGGTTTGTCGCTAGGGTTGACGGCATCTTTGTAGTGGTAGAGTTGCTTCTTCTCTGCAGGTCTGGAGTCTTGTTGTTGTTGCTGCTGCTGCTGCTGTTGGTGGAGAGAGACAAGGTAAGCCCTCTCTTGCTGGAGTTGTCTCTGCAATCTCTCTGCCTGTCTCTGTTCCTCCAGCTGTTTACGTTTATACTCCTGAAGAAACAATCGAATATTGTTTAAAAAAAAAAAAAAAAACTATTCCGAAACATCAACAAGGGCCTTGCAATTGCAAGGATCCAAACACAGTACCACAAAAGCACAATGACCATACAAAAACAAAACATGCACATGCTGGATCAAATAAAAGGTAAACATATACAAAATCCATGCCAGGGATACGTTCTGCCTCGATGACAGAGATCTGGGATGTTGCTAGAGATGGGGGAAAAAAAGACGCAAGTACCACTATTATCTAAAAAGTTTCATTTTAAGCTCAAGAACAGAGCTACCTGGAACATAAAATTCTGAAGCACAGTTTTTCTTTTTCTCCTTTGTCTCCCTAGTGGCTTCAATGAAAAGCACATTTTTTTGCATCTTTTTGGCGTGCTGTAAACTTCAAAAGAGCAGAGAAGGAACTAAGCTCTTGCTGAGGTCTGCAGCTCTCCCAGTTCCACTTAAAATTTCATGTGGGATTTCACCGGAACAAATGTTTTAATTTGCTAAGGATAAAAAAGCTTTGCTCTGCTGTCATTTGCCTGTCAACTATAAATTAACTGAACACGGTACACAAATAACAGCTTGTTTTGTTGTCCGTATTGTTTAGACAGTCTATATTCCAGCAGTGATATAATGTGTAGTGTAGATGAATATGTCATCATGAATATACATGATGTATTGTACATAAATGTTACAATCATCAAAAATCTATTTCTATACAACTGAATCACAAGTCATATACAACTGCCATAAACTGTACAAACAGTAGCACAGTAGTTAGCACAGTTGTGTTCTTAACAAGTTGGAGCCATGCTGCTCAGGTGGGTAAGTCCAGCCTACAACCATATATACAGCCTACAACAGCCTACAACACAGGCATATATCTCACTCCTCAATATGTCTGTCACCAAATCAAAACGTATTTCTCATATATTACAGGCACAAGCAAAAATAAAACAAAACAGCACTTAATTTCAATACTTCAATGCAAATTCAAACAGAATTGCATTTCTACATGCACAAAAGGATGCCTAAAGATTAACAGAGATATTATATGGGTCAGCACAGCAGCAGGTCGGCGAGAGGAGGGACAGGGCTCAGGGGTACAGCAAGGCGAGAGTCTTCTCTCTGTTACCAGTAGGAGTGCCTGCTCTTGCAAGAGCTGCTGCTGCAGGATCTCGAGCTGTCTCTGTTCCTCCTCCAACTGACGACGGATATACTCCTACCAGTCGCAACACAAGAGACCGAAAGAAAGGAAAAAACAAGAGCGAGATTACCATAGTTTCAACAGGATTCAGAGTGAAAGTGTGACAGGAGAAGACCACAGAAGATGAATAAGTGTGAGATGGATAGAACAACAGAATGACAGAACGATAGAATTATAGCTAGTTAGCTAGAATGACAGCTGTTAGAATAATAGCTAGCTATCTAGAAAGATAATGTCTTAACTAGAACAACAGAGACAGAACAACAGCTAGTTAGATAGAACCACAGACTCAACGATAGCTAGCTAACCATATAGAGTCATAGATAAAACTCTGGATAGAACAATAGCTAGTTAGATAGAATGCCAGCGAGCTAGCGAGATAAAATGATAGATAGAACAATAGCTAGAACCACAGATTGGAAAAAAGATACCAAGCTAGATAAAATGACAGATAGCAAGATAAAACAATAGCAAGAATGACATCTAAATAGAACCATAGCTACTTAAATTAAACCATAGCTAGGAAGAACAATAGCTAGCCAGCTAAAACCAAAGACAGACAGAATGACAGCTAGCTAGCTGAAACCATAGAAGGAAGTCTGAAAAAACAGCTAGCTAAATAATATCATAGTTAGAATGATAGCAAGATAGAATAATAGCTAGTTAGATAGAACGATAGCTAGTTAAGAAGAATGATAGCCAGCTAGTTAGACTGAACAATACATAGAAAAATGATAGCTGCCTAGATAGAATGATAATATGTTGATCATTAGAAAGAAAGAAAGAAAGAAAGAAAGAAAGAAAGAAAGAAAGAAAGAAATGGTTCTTAGCCACAGAAGAGGAGGTGTGGAAAAAAGATGAAGTTAAAGACCATGTTCACAATTTAATGAAGTGGTGTAGACCTGTTTAATGCGTGGGAGAGAAGAGAAAGAACAGTGCTGATAGTGTGATGAACAAAGAGAGGGTGTGAACGTGTGGAGAGAAAGAAAGAGCATACTGGGAGTCTGCACATCAGCACACCTAAAACAGCGTGCCTGAGAGAACAAAAAAGGTGAGAGAGGACATTGATAGTTAGAGCAGAGAGAGGGGAGTGTAATCGCTGTGTTCTCAAGAGCAACTGTGAGATGATGATGATGATGATGATGATGGAAAAACCTTTTCAGCGCGAGTGGTGTGTGAGCAAGCTCTGAGCTCTGGAAAACAGCGGCCATTAACTGAGCCATTCTTAGAAGCGTACCGACAGCTCGGCGAGGTAATTAACCTCACCCACATGAATGAATGAGAGAAAGACTAAGATATTCTCATCTATTTATCAAGTCAGTAACTCAGCCGTCCCCTTCATACATAATGAGGTGTGTGGGGGAACGGTTCAAGGTCATGTGGCTGCACACACACACACATTCCAGTTAGGGATGTTAGATGGTCAATCTTCCTGGAGCAGATAAAGATAAAAGCAGGAGTGCTGTGCGCTCATTTCCCATGTCTTATCTGGCTCTCCACAGAACCTTTTCATTACGGAGCCGTTCACAGGGTTACTTTAACAACAATTAACTTTCATTAATTGAGTGTATAGTTGGTTTCCAGTTGCGTCATGGGAGCAGTGCTGAGAGGAACTGTGTGTGTACCTGCTCCCTTTCGGCCTGTCTCCTCTCCTCCTCTCGACGGAGCTGCTCCTCATAGCGATGCCTCTGCTCCCTCTCCTGCTGCTTCCTGAGATCACGCTCATGCCGCTGTTGCTGAGAGACCCACACACACACACAATCATGCACCTGAATAACCTGTTGAGTCTTTACACAGCAACAGTGAAGCTGAAAAACAGCATTTTTCTGTATTTAGCACCTTTCATGTCCTCTGGTTTCATGTGCAGCGAGGCTCTAAAAAAAAACTCAACTGGAGTGTGTCATTTGTTAATGTGTGATGTTATTGGGATGTAAAATGGCCATTCAGCTGGGTGATATGGAGAAGAAAAAAAACAAACAAACAAAAAATATATATATATGAATGGTGAATTAATTAATTTATTTATACATATATATTTTTTTCAGACTTCAATATTAGCTCAGTATTAGACCTCAAAGTATATCTTGTATGTATTTACTCTGAAATGGTAGAGGTAGTATATAGATGGAGTTTTCAGTTTGTATATTGTATTATTTATAATAATATTTTTATATTATATTTATATAATATTATATCTTTTCTTTTTTATTTTCTTTTAGTTTCTTTTTTTTTTGTATTTATGTTATGTACTTTTAACATTTTTCATTGAAATATTACTATTCGGGTTTATTTAAATTTTAGTTATTGTTTATTTCCAGATTTTAGTGCTCAATCTTAAACTTATTTCAGTTAGTTGTCAAGGCAACATTTCTAATTTTCATTTAGTTTAAGATTTTCTTCTAATATTTATAATTCATTTCAGCTTTATTTCAATTAACAAAAATGTTTTTAAGAGTTTTAGTTAACGATAATAACCAGGTTATGTTTAATTTTTTAATTTTTTTTTACATTTATAAGCACAGATCAAATGGACAATTTGATTTAATATGTAAATGTTACTAAAACATTTTAATAAATGAAAAATTACCAACAAGGAATACCGTAAACGTATTTAAGCAACAATGTAGTGCAGAGTTTGATTTATTGAAACAGTCAGTTTGAATTGATTTAAGTAAATAAATTAAACTTACCAAGTCAAACACGATTTTCGCTACGCAATAAGCCATTTAAAAACCATTAATTATTAAGAATTATTTCTATATTTATTTACAGTATTTGACATTCTTAATGGCCAAACGAAAAAGTGCATTAAAATCATTATAATGGTCACAATATTGCTTAATAAAACCAGCAAAATCATTGTGAATATTCTGTGATTATATATATAATATAATTACCAGGCCCTAGTAGTAGTATTCCAAGAACAGGCTTCACAGAAAACTAGCTTATTATTAGCATGCTGAATTTCCTGCTTCCCACAATGCAATGTTCCTTAAAATAACCCTTGGCCTCAAGCTACGCTGAGCCTGGTGTTAAAGACATCACTCGCTGTAGGAGAGGAACGCTGGTCTGCGTTTGTGTTGTGTTGTGTTATGTAAAATAAATGGTTTTTGTGTTGTGTTACGTTGTGCTGTTATGATGTTATGTTGTGTTATGATGTTATGTTGTGTTGTTATGATGTTATGTTGTGTTATGTGATGTTATGTTATATGTTATGTTGTGTTATGTGGTGTTGTGTTATGTTGATATGTTATGTGTTATGTGGTGTTGTGTTATGTGTTGATATGTTATGTGTTATGTGGTGTTGTGTTGTGTGTTGTGTTATGCGTTATGTTATGTGGTGTTGTGTTATGTGTTGATATGTTATGTGTTATTGTGTTGTGTGTTGTGTTATGCGTTATGTGTTATGTGGTGTTGTGTTATGTGTTGATATGTTATGTGTTATGTGGTGTTGTGTTGTGTGTTGTGTTATGCGTTATGTGTTATGTGGTGTTGTGTTATGTGTTGATATGTTATGTGTTATGTGGTGTTGTGTTGTGTGTTGTGTGTTATGCGTTATGTTATGTGTTATGTGATGTTGTGTTGTGTGTTATGTTGTGTGTTATATTATGTTATGTTATGTGTTGCTGTGTGTTGTGTTGTGTTATGTTATGTGTTGTGTGTTGATATGTTATGTTATGTGGTGTTGTGTTTTGTGTTATGTTGTGTTGTGTGTTATGCTCACCCCAAGGGTAAAATATTTATATTGATTTTCTCCATAAAAATACCAAGATCTCTTACATCACTGAGCAGATCAAAGTCAGTAAATGCAGAAAGGCTCATTCATGGATTTATATTAAGAAAAGTTCCCTTCATATGAGCTCAGAGCAGCTGAAGTTAAGGAAACTATAATGAGTCTTGCTCCATGAAACCACAGCTTGTGTAAACCCTGGCGGTTACGGTAAACACACACTTGCACACACACACACATACACTATGACGTACCTCTTCTAATCGCCGCCTCTGTTCTTTTTGTTCCTCAATGCGTTTCTGTCTCTCTGCTAGTAGTTGGTGCTTGTGTCCCTCATTCTGCTGTTGTTCCAGCTGCTGTCTGCGCAGGGCCTCTGATCGTTCTTTATTGGCCAGCTGCAGCCGTAGGAAATCCCGCCTCAGAGTGGACTCTCCGGGTATGTTAATGATGGAGCTGTATAGGGATGGATGAATGAATGAATCAGTTTGTCTCAAATACCCACATCCACACATCCAGTACTCAACCCCAAACACCTCATGCGGGCCGTACCTGGGTTCTCCCATGTCGTGCTCCTCCTCCTCCTCTTCACTCCCGCTGTACTCGTACTCGGTCTCATCTGCAGGTGTGAAAATTTCCAGCAGTCACATTTCAGACATGCAAAACCCTCCCTGATGGGATCGCTGTAAGGTACCTTGACATTGGTGTCCTTAAAGCATCTGCTTTTAAAGTGCCAATACTCTATGATTGATATGTAGCTTTTACCTGAAGTGCCCTTATGATGTTCAAGGATTCTAGCACCAGTCACAAATATAATTTAGCTTTTAATGACTATTTTCCACCCTCTCTCCCTGACACTTTAAATTTCACAAGCTGTTCTATCGTACCTTTAAGAGACAAACAATATTTAATAGAATACCTGATAAGTGCCACTAACAGCAAAGAAATATAGCACAAGCACTTTTTTGAGCAAAGCATTTCCAAATAAGAAATTAGGTTTCAAATAATTAAAAAGACAGATTTTTAAGAATGAGGACAAAATGATTTGAACACATTCTGGTTGCGTCTAAATACATTTGTTAAAAATAACTGCAAAACTTGATTTAATATACTTGGTTTAATACTTTGTTTTTAATACAATGAAATTTATAGATTTTAATTGTGACTTAAGTTTGCAGAAGTGTCCAAATGTTTTGGGGGCCACTGTATATTTTAGCATTCAAATGTTTCGAGTCGGTAAGCTTTTTTTAATGTTTTTGAAAGAAGTCTCTTGTGCTCAAAGGCTGAATTTATTTGATCAAAAATACAACATAACGAAATATTATTACAATTTAAAATACCTTTTCCATTTTATATTTTGCAAAATGGTATGATGGCAAATCTGAATCTTCAACATCATTACTTCAGTCTTCAGTGTCACATGGTCCTTCAGAAATCATTCTAATATGTTATTTTGTTGCTCAAGAAGCATTTCTTATTTTTATCAAAGTTGAAAACAACTTTTTTTTTTCAGGATTATGTTGAATATTTTTTGAAATACAATCATATAACATTATAAATGTTTTACTGTCACTTTCGATCAATTTAATTAATTTCTTTAAAGGGGTCATATGATGCGATTTCAATTTTTCCTTTCTCTTTGGAGTGTTACAAGCTCTTGGTGCATAAAGAAGATCTGTAAAGTTGCAAAGACTAAAGTCTCAAATCCAAAGAGATATTCTTTATAAAAGTTAAGAGTCAACCACGCCTATCTAAAACGGCTCATTCTAACACGCCCCCACATATCTACGTCACGATGTGGGAAGATTTGCATAACGCCGCCCAAATGTTCACGCAAAGAAAAAAGGCGTAACTTTTATTCTCGCTGTAGTATTGTTGCTGCTGCCATGTCATGAAGACGCTGTGTGTTTCGTTGTGAAAGCAAAACTACTTTGTTTGGCCTTCCAAAAGAGGACGATATCGCTTCGTCATGCCTGGAGCTGATCCGTGCTGGCTGCTGAGGAAATAC